>NC_063203.1:27367045-27427045 GCF_017589495.1 Alosa alosa
GAGGTGGTGGCCAACTCGGCGCCGCTCTTCCACAACGAGCTCTTCCCCAACGAGCGCAACCACACGCTCTGCTTCGAGCGCTACCCCATGCAGGAGTGGGTGGCGGGCATGAACCTGTACCGCTCCTTCCTGGGCTTCCTGGCGCCGTGGCTGGTCATGCTGGCGGGCTACCGGGGCATCCTGCGCGCCGTGCGCACCAACGTGTCCACCGAGCGCGAGGAGAAGGCAAAGATCAAGCGGCTGGCGCTGAGCCTGGTGCTGATCGCGCTGCTGTGCTTCGCGCCGTACCACGTGCTGCTGCTGTGGCGGAGCGTGCTCTTCCTGCGCGCCCCTTGCAGCTGCGGTGGCGAGGAGATGCTCTTCCCGTCCTACCACGCTGCGCTGGCCCTGACCAGCCTCAACTGCGTGGCCGACCCCATCCTCTACTGCTTCGTCAACGAGGGCGCGCGCCACGACGTCGGCCGGGCGCTCACGCGACTCCTTGCCGCGCTCAGCTGCGGATCGCCCGTGCCCTCGATGCACATCGATGGACTCACCGGGGCCTCCGTCACCGTGGAGACACCCCTGGCCTCCAAAAAGACGGGCTTCTGCGGCGAGGTGAGGACGAGCTCCTACAAGGCCGAGCTGGAGGCCTTCAAAGACGAATGCCTTCAGATGACCATTCTCAGTGTTAAGAAGTAAACAGGGGTCAGCGACAACGGATGATACACTCCACGATGGACACTTGCTGCTCTGTGATATCGGGCACATCAAGTTGACTTATTTGTTTGGAGCAGGACAGACTATCTTCCATGTTTTTAATACTGTGGAAGTCTTTTTTAGCCACATGGCAGGACATGATCGATTCTGTATCTGTTATGTCTGATTACTGTATTGTATGCGCTGTAGGCAGTGTAACCGAAGGATAGGATTGCAATTCTGTTTCTCTTGAAAGTTAATTTATTGTTTGTGTCTTCTGTATGCGCAGCAGCCTTGGATTGGCTGAGTTCCACATCAATCAGTGCATAGCAGTTGGAGAGGACCCTTTCTCTCTCAGCTTCACTGGGTCTCTGGCCTGTTAATTTATAATATAGACTCCAAATTGTTTGTCGTATGAAAGTTACCCAAAGTGAAAAGGTTATTGAATGTCACTGTCTATTTTGTTTGTTTTTTTTTTTTTGCACATGTTTACATTTCTCTGTCAGAACTCTCTGAATGCCTTGCGTATAAACCCAGTAAGTTGAATGTCACTGTCGCCTCACCACAGGGTTGTAATTTCATGTAGCATCGTTATAACACAAGTAAAGAAAATAAAGGACGTCAAAGTACACAGCTGAACACCTCATAGAACACCTCCATAACCATCAGAACACCTCCATAACATGCCAGGAAGCTGTTGAAAGGGGAACAGATGGGGTTCAAAAGTACTGTATACCAGATGACACACAGAATCTAGACTCGGCCTCAACCCGAACACTCACTCATGTTGTTGTGAGGTGAGGATGTAGAATGTGAAAACAAACTGAGCTCATAAACGACAGGTGGAACAGAAGCACTAGTGAGTCAGCCTAACGAGGAACACTTTGATGAATCCTCTTGGTGCTTCTCTCTGAGCAGCACAATCAGTGCAACCCGTTATGGACACACTCACTGCAGATTTCTTTCCCTCCCAAGGGCCAAGAGTGTGCATCTTTGTGTGTGTGTGTGTGTGTGTGTGTGTGTCCTCTGGCTCTGGCCTCTGTAATATTAATCTCCTCAGCGCGAGCAGCCAGGCAGTAAGCGTGTATATTCTGCTCGCCGCCGGAGCAGAAGGGTGATCTTGAGATGTCAGGAAGACATAGCGTCTCGCCACGGACGGAAGATGGAGGGATGAAGAGGGAGAGAGGAAGAGAGAGAGAGGAATGGAGGGAGAGAGGGATAGTGGCTCCTCACTCAACCGTGCTCTCTGTGGTTCTCTGAGTCACCTGATCCGGCTAGCTACTAAAAGGCCTATTTATAGACTCTCCTCTGCAAACGCTGGCCGTTAGCCTCACCTGCCTGTCCAGACAAATGCCCACCCCACCTCCACCCCCACTCTCTCCCCACACACGCACAGGCACACACACACAGCCTGCCAGAAGTTGAGGTCATCAGCCCCCCCCACTGTCCAGGTTCTCCACCCGTGCTGCCCACACTCCCCCAACACCCACTTCCTCCTCAGAAAGGGCTAGTGCCAGCGGAGGCGGCTGGCCGCCCGACACAATGCCCGGTTAGCCCACGCCAACCTCGCCCTCTCGTCCCACCGCCCAGTGTTTTTGCCCGCTGACGCAGAACCAATTAAGGTCACCTCGCCAGCCCTGGCCACAATGAGAGCTTATCTGGCCAGCTGCAGGTCCTCTGCGTGCGGTCCGCCGCTGCTGCCGCCGCTCTGATCTGTGCTGCCGGATGCCGCCAGCCGCTGCTCCGAGGCGCTGAGGGAGCTGCGAAGGAGAGATGCCCGAGGGGCCGTCTGAGCGCTCAGTGTCTCAGTGACCTATTTCTGAGCCACCAGAGGTACTGGGAGAGCCATGTTAGAGCCAGACGTTAACTGAGATTAAATGAGATAAGGAAGGAGAAAGTAGCCAATCTCTCCATCTCTTTATTTTACCCTTGCCCCCCCTCTCTCTACTCTGTCTTTCTTTTGTTCACTATCTCCATCTTTATTCTCTCTGCCTCTTCCCCAGTCTCTCTCTACCTCTTTTCCATTCTTTCCCTGTCCCTGTTTAGTTCCATCTTTCACTTGTTCCCATGACTGACAGGCAAGTAGGGTGCCTCCGGTGCCTTGATCTTTCTCTCAGGTGACCGTACAGTGTTAAGAAATGAACAGGAGAAACTGTCAAAATGACCCCCATGAAAGATATCTCAGCAAACATTATGCAGATAACAATGAGTTATCCTGTGTAAAGTAGATGGCTTGTTATGATCCTCTCTGTGGCAGACCCACCCAATTTTTGTTCAGTCTGTCAGATCTCTGTGTGAGCTCCAGATTCAAATGCCAGACACCATCTCCACAGTCATGTGTCAGCGATCTGGAGGGAACATGCATGCACACACACACACAGACACACACACACACAGACACAGACACAGACACACAGACACAGACACAGACACACACACATCCATATCCATATCTACTCACACACTCATACGCATCTGCACAGCCATACACACATTAACAGACAAACATACATCCAGATACACGCAGACACATACATACATGCAGGGCTTAATTGGAGCCGGAACACGCCGGAACATGTTCCAGCACCTCCGACGTTGGATCCGGAACCTTTTTTATTGGATCCGTCAACTCTTACAATATAAATATAAATATAAAAAATAAATCGCCTAAACGAAAAATAAATAAATTACTGTTTGTGTAGTGTTCAATTTTAATATCTTTCTTATTAGTCTTTAGAAATAGGGGAAAGACCAAACAGGATACATCAAGCTAATCGAGGATTAGAAAGTGCTTTATCCACAATATTGGCAACAGGAGGGTGACGCGCCGTTCTGGGAGAGAGAAGTTGAGATGCTCTGCCAGCAGTTTTGCATCGATAGCCCGCGGAATGTCATCAGGGCTTTCAGGGAATACCACCTCTACCATCTCCTCCCCATTTGCCTTGTCGGCCCGCCGCTTGCCCGGTTCAACCCCTTTCCTCCTTACGTGAGGTCATGGATTTCTAAAGGACATAGGTGTAGAGAAAGAAGCAGGGTAATGGAGGCCGGGGGTCTGGATGCTGTATGGGCCATTTTGGACAAGTAGGCCTAGGCTACGGTAGGAAGAAATTGCGCTTCCACGCTGTATCTAGTTGATCATTGATTACTGGGTGTGGGTGGTCATGATTGCAATATATAGCATACTTTAGCGCCGAGGCTATTAGCCCCTTGTTGGACTGTTTTGTTGGTTCCCCTGTATAGCTGTTTTCCCGGTCTGTGTGCGCGCTTGTGTGTGTGCGCGCGTGAGTGTTTGTGTCTCCCGCTCCCTCTCTGTGTCATATTATGTGTCAGTTCCGATGTGTTTTGATTGGGGGGAGGTGTCCGGGGTGGAATAGGCCTTTATCACGGCAGCCGAAGTAGGAAGTGAACGGCCCTGTTCCTGTGTGAGCACAGGTGTTTCTAATTAAGTGTCAGATTCGGCCACAGTTACTTCAACCAGAGGCCTCGTTAATGTCTTTAGGAACACCTGTGGTTTGCCTGCCAACAGGAAATTGAACAGCCCTGCTTCAGCTGCCCGTGGGCTGCCGTGATAAAGGCCTATTGGTGTTCAGATAGATATTCAGATGTGTCAATCAGAAATTACTAATCATTCCACGCTGTATCTAGTTGATTATTGATTACTGGGTTTTCATCATTGCAATATATAGCATACTATAGCCCATATGTTTTTATTTCGGCCTACGCGTAGAATGTTTGTCTAGTGTTTTTCGATAATTTGATAATTGATAATTGCTGGTTTTTTTTTTTTTTTTTTTTACATTTTACACCCATGCAGTGCAGTGTTGCAAGTTCTGAAGTTAATAAACATTGCCCTGGTGTACACACCGCGTTGTTTAGTTTTTTTTTAGCTATGTACGCAGGTTTTTTTGTTATTGGTCCGTAACCTCAAATCCCCGTTTTGAGTCGCCAGATCTACCCCGCCTTTGCGCTCCGGCACCTCCCACTTTACAAATTAGGCACTGCACACATGTGCGCACACACACACACGTACACTCCTATACACGCACACATGCATACGCTTATACACACAAAAACTCTCTTACAATCAAACTCTTTTCCTTCCCCCCCCTCTCTCCCTCCCTCTCTCCCTCTGTCGTTCTTTCTGTGGTCGTTGGTCACCCAAGCGGGCCCAGCTGCTGAGTGAGTACCAGTGAGTCATCGGCGGCTGGCAGGACAGAACTTCCTGGGCCTGACCTTTTGACCTCCTGATTAACAGGAAGTGCATGTCTCAGCGCACGTGCTCAGTGGCCAAGGGCAGCCAACACCTAGGTGGCACCCTTCTGCGGAGTCTCCTTCCTGACACACACACACACACACACACACACACACACACACACACACACACAAACATCCAAGTGCACCCCTTACATAGCCTCATTCACACACACACACACACACACACACACACACACACACACACACACACACACACACACATCTGATAGGAGACTGCTGGAGGAGGCGTCCCTGTCTTGTCTCTAATGTCAGACCACCACAGGTCAGATGTCTCAGTGGTGCCCACCGAAGGGGCCGTGTCATAACAAAGGCTCCGTGTTGAACGGAGAGGTCTTGACAAATGTCCTCCTTCTATTTGTATTCCCTGACATGTTTTGTCAGGTCAGCAGTACTGCTTACATCAGAGAAAGGGAGGGAGGGCTTGCTTTCAACGCACTGCTGTACTTTATGGTACACTGATAAGTTGTCAAGTGAAATAAATGCAATTGTGGCTTTGAACAGTAAAAACATTTATGTATTTCCTTTACTTTATCATTTAAGTTTTAAAGATAGGGCACATTTTAAGCATGCATTTAGTTACATTTGAAGTAGGAGAAGGCTCTGAGAGGGATAGCTCTATATAACATGCACCCTGCCCTAATCTGGCTCCGATCTCTACGCCACATCAGAGGCAGCTCCTCTCAGAGCACGATTAGCTGTGAGACAAGGCCATTATAAAATGCATGACTCAGCACATTGCAGCATAGTTCAGCTCTCTGATCTCCCCGATGTCATGCTTTAATATCTTTTGTGAGAGCAGAATGGGATGAAAGTGAACATCAAAAGACAAAAACTGCCCCTTCATCAAAACTGAGTTGTGCCTTTTGAATTGAACAAACCTGGTGGACGATTAACCCTGATTTTAAGTGGGCGTTATTTAAAAAAAAGAAATTCCAGTTATAAGTCCATTCTTTTTTTGCTTTAAAGACCTCTCCCACAGCAATATCCTGAACTCCACAGGGACCACTTAGTTTTACAAGAAATGATGTCTTCTCTTTTCCTTGTTCTGTCTCCTCTAGCTGCCCAGCCGGTGGGATGCAGTTTAGTTTGTAGTCTAGAGGATCTCTCAGGCCTCCGGAAAGGCATGTTGCACTTCAATTTGCTTTGCCACCCACCAGGATAAATTGTGTGTTATTTAACATGGAAAATATAAAGCTAGATTTATGCCAGCAGGGAGCAGGACAACATGACTGATTCCATGAATGCATTTTAATAATCGCGCTGCAGACAGAACTGCAACTGCTCACCTTGCTGTACATTTCAACAAGGTTTTAATTTGCATCCTATTACAGCAGTGAATTTGAGCAAAACAGCAGCAGAGATATGCGGTACTTCAAGGTACAAAACCTTTAGAATTCTAGAAGTAAAGCTGCACAAACTCATATTTTTTACATAAAACAAATATCAAAGACATTTTGCTTATTATCTGTGATATTTTTAAATGTCAGTGTCTATCCCTTTCAAGTTTACATTGAAATGCTGACTTCCTGGAAAGATGGCCAGTCCCTGACAATATTTCAATACTGTTAGCAGTGCATAACAAACAAAAGTAACAGTCAGCCAGTTAGATCCCTCTTATGTACAGAATATATTAAGTTTACATCATAAAATTGCATGGGATTACACAAACACAGCATATGCATGACAGTAATGGCATTTTCCTCTACAGAGCATAGCCATAAACAGTATACAGTTGGGGTCCTGCTTATTTAGGTTATGACAACGGATGTGTCCTAAGACAACAACTGAAGTTGACTGTAGGGACTTGTAGGTACACACAGACACACACACACACACACACATACATACACACACACACACACAGTCTTTCTCTCTCTCTCTCTCACACACACACACACACACACACACACACACACACACACACACACACAAACACACACACACACAAACACACATACGCCCCAAACTTCAGGCCAACAAGTAGGAGCAACACTTTTGAAAAAGCACTATAAAAAAAAAAAAAGTCTCTCCAATGTTTTATCCTCAGATGACTGCAGCTTCAACCACATAAGGCTAAACATACAGCTCACGGCATCATTTTCTAGGAAAGGACACAGACAATTATTGCCAGATACCATTATATCAAACTTTTCTTCTCACTATTTCTGGCCCTAACATGGGAAACCAGTTAGTGTTTCACAGAAGAACAATGTCAACTTTTTGTTAATTTAGTTTTAACTATCCTTTATAAACCCGCTGCTGTTGTTCTGGTGTGCCGTGCAAGAGCCGGGTCCCAAAGGGGTCCAATTGTTGTCGTGTCCCTGCTGACGTCAGGGGCCTCACAGGGGGGCCCCGTCTGGAGAAGCACCGGGGTGGTGGGAAGACACGCTCCCAGCTGCAGGGGAACGAAGGAGACAGAGTCGGGATGTGGTCACATTTCCCATGGTCCCTTCCCCTGAGTAAACAACACTACTGAACTGACAGGCTCGAACTGATGGACACACACACACAGAGAAAGAGAGAGAGATGAAGAATGTATGATTATGAAAGAAAAAAACGGGTTGGATTTAAAGAGAAAAGAAAGATAGGACAGAAGTGATGGATGAATGGATGGATAGATGGATGGAGAAAAAGAGTGATGAAGAGATGAAAAAAGGGAGGAGGGGAGGATACAAGCACATGGCAGTCAAGAGAAAAAGAAGAGAGTAAGGGGAGGGGGGGCATGAAACATGAAAGAAAGATGGGAATGGCAAGAGAGAGAGAGAGAGAGAGAGAGGATGGGAGTATGAGAGAGAGGGGATGGGAGCAAGAGAATGTGTATGCATGTGTGTGTGTGTGTATGACAACAACATGCACCAGAAGACCACAGGGACGGTCTTAACTATAAGGACATCAGGGCCTAATCACAAAACACTCACACACACACACTCACCCACTCACACACTATCAGCAAACAAAAGTACAGGCAGGAGAACTGTCCAGTCATGGACCTCATTAAGCTGGTCTGTAGTACAGTATGTAGTGGATCTCATTAAGCTGGTCTGTAGTCCAGTATGTAGTGGACATCATTAAGCTGGCCTGTAGTCCAGTATGTAGTGGACCTCATTAAGCTGGTCTGTGAGCCAGTATGGACCTCATTAAGCTGGCCTGTAGTCCAGTATGTAGTGGACCTCATTAAGCTGGTCTGTGGGCCAGCTTCTCGGGGCCGAGGTCCCGCAGCTTGACGGGGTTTCCCAGAACTATTAATCCGTTTTGAATTGGCCTTATGCAATGTCCCGAGGGGGCCTCATTTGTCTGATTACCTGCCTAACACCGAAGCGCTTTCACAACGGCCCACGGGAGCCAGGCCATTGGCCTGACCACTGCATTTTGGAACCACAAACAGCGACATACCCCAGACCACCCTCCAGTGTCTCTTAACACTCGCAAATAATTCAACAGATAAAATATGCAAATATGCAAATATGCATAAAGTGTTAAGATGCTGTTGTAAATGACATGCTTCCTGTGTGCTGCGTCGTTCACATTGGTCACGGTATAGAGCTGAGCGCTGAACGGGACGCGCTGTACTGCCGGGAATGCGGGCGGAGAGGGAGAATAGTAAACAACTGTGCACTGCCCTGCACTGTGCACGGCCACGAAAAATAAACAAGGACAAGATAAAGGCCCTGCATTCTCCACAAGCCACTACACAACCGCAATCTTATTAGCATCGTCTTTTTCTGGACTATTTTCGCTTTATGGAGCAGCGCTATTTCTGGTGTTTCTGTTTTTTTTTTTTTTGTTGATATGTGAGAAGAGGACTTTCTGTTGTTGCAGGTTTTCGGATCCATCTGTGTTATTTCTAGTCACACCATATCGAGTTACTTGTATCTTGTTGCCCTTCCCTGCATAGGCCTGTTTTGTCAGATGCTTTTGAACATATCATGATGTGTGTGTGTGTGTGTGTGTGTGTGTGTGTGTGTGTGTGTGTGTGTGTTGTGGGTAGGTGTGTGTGTGTGTGTGGGGGGTATCTGTCTTAGCTTGCCAGGGCTAGCCATCCAAGCCTGTTTTTTTTTCTGATTACATAATAATATTTCTACTGTACATTGCAGCATTCAGCATTTTCCCACAGACTCTCACCAGAGATGAACTTGAGCAAATAAACGCTGAGGGGTAAGAGAATCGAATGAGGGGTAAGAGAATTCCATCTACGTGATCCAATGCCTATAAGGCCGCCTCGACCTTGTTCACGGACCGTCCTGCTTACCCACGCTTCTCTTGGAATCCGGCCACAGCGCAGCCTCGGGCAGTGTCTGTGGTGAGACCACAGCCATTTAAATTGTGCCTTTTATTGGTTATAAGAACATAAACATGCCCTGAAAGGACTTTATTATAAAAGCTGGGAGTCAGTTTAATGTAAAACACATTTGAATGTTTTTTTGGGGGGGTTTTAACAGATGTTCCAAATGCTCAACTGATTTCTCTTGTCATGCCTTCATTAGCATTTGTTGTCTTTGATGAGTTTTGTTTTGTGCTTTCAAGTGTTTGCAACCGTAGAGAGGAATTCCTGACACAGCTGAGTTCACACAGTCTGCTTTGGACAGAGGGGTGCGGGAGAACATTTTAGGCCACATGCTGAAGGCTGTCACTCAGGGATGTAGTGGAGGCTAAATGCAAGTAAGCGCAGTTTACCCACCTCTGACATTTCAGAAATAGAGTTTATCCACCTCTCAAAAGAGTTTATTCACCAATTGCAACTTTTACCATTTAAAAATCACACTGTATTATCCACATTCACAATATGTACACTCATCAACACTCTAGAAACCATTTAATACCACTTTTATTGTTATTGTTATGAACATTGGGCAATAACCTCCACCATCATCAAACATATTCTGAATGCCTTTTTTTAACTCGATACCACATGGCGCAGTCCACCTTAACATGATCACAGAATTCATAGTTTACCCACCTCTTATTTTACCACTACACCCCTGCTGTCAATGGTGCATTTTTAATTCCATTATTTTGCAATGACTGTAAGCTTGTACAAGAATTACTTGAATTGCTCTTGAAATTATTTCAATTATTTGCCAACCACAACCACATTTCGCAATACAGGGATAGATTGAAGCTACTGACAGGAAAAAAAACAACAACCTAGTGGTTGTTGTTAGCGTTACCCCTAATACTGTAGGCTACAACTCCACAGATTCCACATCATTTCCAGTGGAGGGGGTGTTGGTGGTGGACAGCTATATCTATTTGTTTTGTTTTTAACCTCAATTTGTTTTGCTGTTTTGTCCATATTCTAATGGCCTATACTTTTGCCTGTTACATATGTGCAGTGATAGCCTATGGGTCATTCCACATCAATTCAACCAGGGCCCACGCACTTAGGTCTCAAAAAATTCTGAAAAAATTACCAGGTGTACCTACAGTATAATACACAGGAAACACACTGTAAAATTACTTTTATATACGATCAATACTTTCCAAGTAACATCCAGTTTTACGGCTGTAAACCATGTAGGTGGCTCATATTTTGCCTGCTGGTACATAAATAAGAATTGTATGTAGCAAAATCATCACGTTTGGTCTGGATGATCCTGCATGGTCATAGTTGTCTCAAAGTTGTGATCAAAATTTTATTGGAGTTTTTGGCTGGGCTCTGTTTAGGCCTTCAGAAGACATATTTGTACTCGACATAGGCTCTTAATTTATTTTCCTTATTGAGATACATAGAAACACTCTTACAAAAAGCAATGCACAGAAAATAAATTCCTTCAGGGTCTGAACAACAGACCTCACAAGTCTGAATAATCATTTTGGATCTCATTGCCAGAGCACCCCAACACCTTGTGGGAATGTACAAAGATTTTTTTAAAATATTTTTTTCTTTATTCTCCATGATCCCTTCTTTTTAAAAACACCAATTTGACTTGTCTGTTATCCTTTATTTTTTATGTCCCACCCTGTACATGGGCAAAATGCACCATTGCCACTGAAATCACTGAATCACTGAAATTGAAAAGAATATCCCGACCCCTGCTCAGGTACTCTCAGGTGATCACGTCAGAGCAAAATTTGCCTTTGGTTATTTACTTTTTATTTACTTGAGCTATGGTCTTGTGAACTTTGACAAAAAAAAAGAGGCCGAACAAAATCGACACCCTCCTCCACCCGTAAAACTGGCTGTAACTTGTAAAGTATTGATCTTACATAGTAATTTTACAGTGTGTCTCCTGGGTAACACAGGTACACCTGGTAATTTATAAAAAAAAATCTATCTATCTATCTATCTATCTATCTATCTATCTATCTATCTATCGTAGCACGCCATCTAGTGTCAAAGTATAGAATTGTTAAAGAGTGTGTTGTGTTTTCGAAGTCTCTGATTGGACAGTGATTATTGCTTCCTAGGGTAGAGGTCACAATTACAACACGTGTGTGTTGGTGGCTCACTGTTTTGTGTTTTACCATGGAAAGAAGTTACATCTTTATTTACGCGTCGGATTGAACTAATACTTATTACGTTGTATTTTAATTATATTATAACCATGTCGCAAGCCATTTCAGAAAGCAGCAGCGATGAGGAAAACGAAGCACAACAACCTAAACGTGAGTGGCTAACATGGTATACTAATGTTAGCAGGGTTAATGCTTTCTCTCTCTCCCTCATACAGTTTTGTTCCGTTTAATTTACCTGCTATTGTCAAAGTTTTGGAAATGTGTAAATAATATTTTAGCAGTTGTTATGTAGTAATGCTCAGTGACAATCTCGCATTAAACAATATGTAGCTTGTTAGCAAGCTTGCTGAAGTTCACATCACATGAGCATAGGTTTTGCATGATTAAGGTTCGCTGCAATTTTTTTTAACTAGGAAGAGGATACATTGAACCATGTTGACAAGCCACGGGTTTACATGGCTTATGTATATGCTACTCATAGCTTATTCATATTCGGCATCACTTGCGGTTTACAGGTACGAGGTATGAGTGTCCAGAAGACTTCACGTCAGTGTCGTACGCCCCATGCCAAAGTGCAAGAAGACAGAGCGTATTCGACGAAAACAAGGAGCTGTGGCTCATCAAGGCCCCAGTTAATTTCGATCCTCGCAGGTGAGACATTCAAACAGGCATTTTGTGCTCCCATGAGACAGAAATGTTTTTTGGTGTTTAGAATTGTCTTAGTAGAAATGTTGACACTGTAACCGTTTTCATGGTGGAGCCAATTTGGGTAATGTAGGCTAGTATGTCCTGATGTCTCATGTCAATAAGGCAAACAAACAAAAATGTAGTCTTGACAACTTTGCATGCATATAAACCAGGGCCCCATGTATATCCTCCGATCTATCTGTCTATGTAATTGGTGCTGAGTAGCCCTAACTCTAACTCTCCATACCCAGTCTTTCCGGCAAGAAGTTGCCTCTGGTGGGCCTCACGACGGTTAAGACGGGCAAGGCCGGCGCTACCCAGCAGATCTTCAGTGTGCTGGGGGGACGCTCGACCTCCACGAGCCTCCGGCTTCTAACCAGCGACCCCAGCCAGCCGGACACCCACCTGTGTGCCCCAGCCTTCTCCGGTGTGCTCAACGTCTCTGAGAGCTACGGAGACTGCAGCTCCAACCAGGGCCCCATTGCTGTCCCTGCTGCCCCAGCACCTCAGCTCCCCAACGGGCTGCGCCAGCGCTACTTCCCCTTTGGGAGCAGCAGACCTGCTACGGCCCCTGCGGAGGAGGTGGTGGCCGAGGAGGCGACCGTGCCCGTCCGGCCGGTGAAGACGGAGCCGGACCACGGTCAGGAGACGCCCCGGAAGAGGAAGAAGGAGAAACGAATAAAGGTGGAGCAGGAGGAGGAAGAAGCTGCTTCTGTGGCCGTGAAGGTGGAGCCGATGGACGAGAGCATGATGGCTGAGCAGGTGACAGAGGAGAGGAAAAAGAAGAAGAAGAAGAAGGATAAAGAGAGAGAGAGAGAAAAGGTGGAGGGGGTAGTGGACCCCTGGGTAAGAGTCAAACAAGAGCCTGTGGACAGAGATGAAGTGGACTCTGAGTCTGTACATAAAAAGAAGAAAAAGAAGAAAATTAAAACTGATGATTAGATTTTGTGCGTTTGTGTTATGTTTTCTACATATTATGGCCATGTAAACATCTACTATATTTGAAAGTGTTCTGAAACACTATTAAGAATGCACGTGTTGCATTAAGAATGTGAATAATGTGGCATAATTAAATATTGAAGACCCATTCAATAGAAATATGTATCAAATGTTGTTTTCGTTCTTCAAGGCTAAAACATACTGCCACATTGAGGGACAGGATTGTAAGTTTTTTAAGTGAAATTGATCCCTGTTTTTTTGTTTGTTTGTTTGTTTGTTTGTTTGTTTAAGGCAAATGCCTACTTGACTTAGTGTCATTCACCCCCAATGAGTCAAAGGAACACAATAACCCTGTCATACCAAAAACTGCATAGGAAATAGAGGTGCAGTACGTGTCTTACACCACAAGATGGCGAGAATGCTTAGTAAACGATGGTCTCTTCTCTTCCCATTCGGTTGTAGTGGGTCGTGTAGTTGGCGCTCGTTGTCATCCTCCTATACTGCACCGGGGTATGGTCCTGTTTGCTAATGAGCAGAACCTTAGCGCCCCCACCTCCGCGCTAGCAAAAGCCCTACGCACCTACCTCCACCCTCGATGTTTAAAAGCAGCAGTCACTCGCTTTCTCTGACGCATTCATTTCCCTTGCATCTATCCCCACTGCCCAGATATTAACCCCACACCCAATCATTGTGATGGGCGTTCCAGTTATTCCATGAAGCGGTTCCATTCCAGCTCAACATTATCCAACTGTTGTTTTATGCAGCTAGGCGTGTGCATAAAACATACAATGTACTCGGAATTCAAGTCAGAGGCCCATTCATTGTAGTGTAAGCCTATTCAAAACCTGTTTTTAAAAGTGTTATTTCAGGCCTGAATGAATTAATGGTAACAAATATTTGGACAACTGAACCCTGACCCCTATCCAGGATAGGATATTCACACACGTTTGCATTCTTAGCATCTAATTTAGTCAGCAACCGTAGGGGGCATGTATGTATACTGAGAATGTGTCTAATTGTGCGTGTAGCCTATGTGACAACACCAGCGCTGCCGTGCTCAGATGACATTCGTGAGCCACATCCGCCAGCGGCACTTTTGATCTCAGGCGCGTACAACAAGGTGACATCCGGTAGCTACGAGAGACCCCCTGCCACCTGATCCATGTCTGTACGCGGACACCTAGCAGCAGCGCGTGACACCAAAGGACATCAGTCACACCTTATGCATGTCACATACACAAACGTTTCACACGCAGTCAGCCACGCCAGATTACACGACATGTGATGAGAAGACGTTGCTAGCCGCGGAACCGCGGCGTGATGAGTGTCTGTCAGGGGCGCCTGCAGGAATTAATGCTAAAAAAAAAAACGCGTGGACAGTATTTTTCCTTTAGGTTCGTGCATACATAGCATAACAACATCCACATGCAATAATGCAACAACAACGTCTACAATCACCTATTCATTTGGGCAACTTTATACATCCCTATACAGGCTAAAGCTACCTTTAGTTGTGTTATAGCTACTGTAACGTCTGGCTTTAAACAGCTGTAATGCAGTCGTTCTGACAAGCACACCAATTGCTTAGCCAACCTTGTTCTTGCCCATCTTGAATAGCTCCTCTAGCTTTGTTGCCTCCATCCTTTCTGTTTTCGTTGTTTAAACTTGTGATATCCATGATGAGTATTGAGTTAGTGAATTAGCTCAACATTGTGTGCTGATAACCATATAGAAAGCCGAGTAAAAGAAAACAAGTAGCATATGCGTGCCTGCGTGCGTATTCTCTCCTGCTCAAACAAGTGTTCACTAACTTTACTTAATAAAAAATTGTAAATAGCCTGATGGCATGCAACTAATGGGATACTGTGCATAGTTGGAAAGGTATGGTAGGCCAATATGGTGTGAATATACAGACACACAAGGTACATTTTCTCTCGTTGTTGAGTGTTGGTACGCACAGTGCGTACGGACGTACACCTGCAGGTGCGCCTGGTGTCTGTAACTGCTGCAGTAGGCTATCACATTAGCAGCGTCAAGGTGACGTGACACCCGCGCAGTCATAAACAACGGCTCTCACACGTCCGCAAGCTGGAGACCCCGACCGAAGAGTCCATGTGCGCAACGGCTTAATAATGCGTGGTGCGAGCCGGTGCGGTGCGCCATGAGCGCTCCGCGAGTTCTCCCTCGCTGAACACTAAGCACTGTCTGCCGAGGCAGATGAATAATTGAATGCAGTCTGAAGTTCGGATGCAACGTGTCCAGACTGCAGAGCAGCGCCCGGCCTGTGCGACCCAGCCGATGCATAGGCTATGATAAGAGAGAGGAGGAGGGCGAGGGGGTTGGGGCCGATTGAGATTGGGTTGGGGATGGGAGGAGGGAGTGAGGGATTCATGTTTTAAGTCAATCTCGTTTGCACCCACCTCGCTCTCATTTTCAAAGCAGTCTTTCGTCTCTCTCTTTCAACCTCTGCAGCAGTTCCTCCTCTCCCCATTGCACACTCTCTCTCTCTCTCTCTCTCTCTCTCTCTCTCTCTCTCTCTGTACCCAAGCATGCTCCAGCCGGCCTGCGGCAACCAGGGGAAGGAGGAGATGCTGATGGTGGTGGTGGGGGTGTTGCTATGGCAACGCAGACCTGCCAAGGACCACGGAGCCGGCATTGGAATGGATTGGGTGTGTGTGTGTGTGTGTGTGTTTGGAGGAGGGGTATTGGTAGCAGAACAGCACACCAAGACCAATTGTGCGAACATCATTAACTGCTTTTTTTTGTATTTCCAAAATTGCTTTTTTGTTATTTTCTTATCTTGAGAAGAGACAAAGCAAAGGCCCTCTTCACACTTGCCTCCTCCTTTTTCACGCCTCTCTCTCTCTCTCTCTCTTTCTCTCTCTTTGTGCCTCCTTTTGTTTCTGTGTCGGCGGAGTCTGTCCTCTCCTGGCCAGGCTGTGCAGGTGATGATAACACAGCTCAGGCAGGTAACCGACATGGCAGGGACCACTGGCATGCAGCAGTGCTTACTTGTTCTTCCCTGCTCAGATGAATGACTGTCTGAGGGACTCTCTTTCCCCAAAGCCAAAAGTGGGCTTCCCTTGTAGAGGCGCACAAGGAGCAGACTCATCCCTCATTTGGCCCAGATCCGCACCGCTTAACTCAGGGCCCACTTTGGTCCTGCAGTCGGTTCCGATGTGCAAACTCAGTTGGCGTTGCCTGCAAGCCTCTCGTGCCGCACCAGAAACATCATTGCATACTGATGCCTTGAGCGTGACGCATCCGCCCATCACCACCACCCTCCGCGCAAGGTGTGTCGGTCAGAAGGACTCACGCAGCAGCAGACGGCTCACTGCCCACCGTACAGTGGCCTCTGCAACTGTTAAAGCAACTCAATGCAGTTTTTTGTAACCTTAAAATATAACAGCTTCAAACTCATTCTGATGCTACACTGACATATAATATGAAGAGTGAAGTCACTTGCATTGCCAAAATGCAGCAGGAATGCTTGGTATTGCACTATGTAACGTAGATTGGGTAGCATCGTGACCCTTTTAGTCAGTTTATAACTAACTGGGTACCATCTTAGTGCTAAATGCCGTTGAATGTTGATGCTAAGGGGTATAGATATCAATTCTTAAATTGTGTTCCTTTAAAGAAAGAGACTAAACAAACTAGTATGGACCTGGAGATTTGCTCACTGTAGCTGTCTAGGCTGCCCTGCGTTGCCTGCTTTTCCCTCTGCTGGGGTTTCTGTTCTCGGCATCCGTGTTCAATTATTCACAGATTCCGATAAGAATATGCATGATATGTGCGCAGATTTTTTTTTCCGCCCCGCGCTGTTGGAATGCACTGGTAATGTTTCCGTCTGATCAAAGGACGCGAGAATTTTCTTGGCGTTTTGGGGAGAATGAGGGGATGCTGGTGTTAGGAGGGGGTGTGGGAGTGGGAGTGCGGTAGACTGAGAGGGATCTGTTGCTATGCGCTCGCAGACACAGTCAAGTTCGGCATATGTTATGAAAGCAGTCTCTTTTCAGCCAGTCTCCATGGCAACCACAATGCCACCCCCCCCCCCCCTCCACACACATACACACACACTTCAGTTCTCTCAGCCTTCGTCCTTTCACCCCTGTTTCCCATGGTCCTCTGCTCTGTTGCATGGGGGATGTTCTCTCTCTTTTTCTCTCTCCGAAGGTGAAGGCTGGACTGTGTGTTGTTTGACTGCTGGTCTCACCTGAAATGTTCTCTCTCTCTCTCATAGTCTCTCTCTCTCTCTCTCATAGTCTCTCTCTCTCTCTCTCTCTCTCTCTATCTCTCTCTCTCTCATATTCTCTCTCTTTCATACTCTCTCTCTCTCTCATTCTCTCTCTCTCATATTCTCTCTCTCTCATATTCTCTTTCTCTCTCTCTCTCTCTCTCTCGAGTGCATGCTGGGATTGCGTGAGTGCCGTGAGTGTAAGTACGACTGAACGCCGTCTGTGGCTATCTTTAAAACTCTATCTTTTGTTTGTCCTTATATGTGTTGTATCATTGTTTTTTATCTTATTGTTGGGACTTAGTGTGGTTGACTGTTTTGGGGTTGGAAGTGAAGCAGAACCCCCGCACCCGGCTTACAGCTGGTCGGGGTGTAACAATGGAATTTGAGGCCTTGACACGTCGTCACGGCGTGAAGGTGATCTCTGATGTTAGTGTGGAGGTTTGTAGTTTGGCCATTGGAGAAATTGTGGGTCACGGTAATATTGTATCAGCTTCGCGAATGAAGAATGCTGTTGTTGTTTTCCTAAACAGTATTGCCAAGGCAAATGACATTGTCCAAAGTGGTGTTGTGCTTAATGGCACGTTCAATCCTGTTGTACCCCTGAGTTTGCCCTCGACTAAGATTGTCATTTCGAATATTCCCGTTTCTTTCTGACCGATTAATTAGCACTGAGCTTTTTGCGTTATGGTAAACTTGTTTCCCCAATCAAGAAAATTCCAATTGGCTGCAAATCGCCATTACTTAAGCATGTTGTCTCCTTTAACTCCCTTAAGTTTACATGATCCTAGACAGCGGTGATGAGCTCAATTTGACTTTCCGTTTTAACGTTGACGGGTCTTATTATATAGTTTTTGTGACATCTGATACCGCCATGAAATGTTTTGGTTGTGGGATGATAGGACATCTTGTTCGCGCGTGCCCATCTAAACCTCACAGTGAGGATGCTGGAGGGCGAATGCCAGCAGCAGCCAGTGCCGAAGGAGGCGAACCTACGACAGGTGGGTCTGTGGCGGAGGAGTCTGCCACAGTCGGGGATAACCAACCCGAGCCTAGCAGCTCGGTGTCTACGGCAGATAGGCCTGAGCTTGCGGGGACATCCACCACTACTGTGTTAGGTAGGGCTGAGTTTATGGTGGAGGAGTCCGCTGTGACTGAGTCCGATAAAACCACCGAAAACCGGCGATTGCGCCTGTACTGGCGATCGTTACAGAGGATAAATCCTCTGCAGCCGAGTCTGCATTTGAATTGGTTTCACCAACGATTGCCTCAGCTGTGTCTGATGTGACTGTTGAGGAAAAGGCTGATGAGTCAGAGTCTTTGCCGAAAGTGGGAGTGAGCCTGGTGGTGCGCCTGCTGCCTGCGGGTAGGCCTACGTCCGCCTCAGGTGGGTTAACGCACTTACTAACTTCAGACCCGAAACTAAAAGTAGCCCGTAAAACTGCTCCGTGCGTGTCAGATGGTAGTGACATGGAGGCCGAAACAACTGTTTTTAAAATACTCAAAAGGAAATATAACCGTAGCGATGATCACAGCACAAAAAAGCAGGCTAAACAGAAAGAACATGCTAACTATACCGAAGTCGGGACAGTGATGGCTATTCCACCGATTCGAGCAGGTTTTCCTGGTCTGGTAGCTTATAATGTGATGGTGATGTACAGTGCTAGCGACATTAGTAATTTCTTGGCTGAAACAAAAAGGGAAAAGGGGGTTCGAGTCGAGGATCATTTCCTTGACAGTATGCAGTTTATAAACGATGTCTGTCATCATAGACAGGAAGGGGCCTTTGATGACCGGGAACTTCACCGTCTATGGAAACTTATTGGTAAACTTAAGAAAGAAAATAGCGATGCACTCGCGGATTAACTGCAGCTTTCTCTTCCATCACGTGTTTTTTCTCTGTCTCTTTCTTTCTTTATATGAACATATGAACAATATTAGGATTACTACCCTTAACATTAACGGAGGAAGAGACTTTAGAAAAAGAGCTCAAATTTATGAGCTTTTACAGCAAAAGGCAACAGATGTTGTGTTTTTACAAGAGACACATAGTGATATCAATAACGCTACAGATTGGGCAAGAGAGTGGAATGGGCTGACTATTCTCAGCCATAACACGTCTGACAGTGCTGGAGTGGCACTGTTGTTTTCATGCAGCTTTATTCCCCTGTCATACAGCATTGAAGAAGTGATTAAGGGGAGGCTTCTAAAAGTACACGCTACGTTTGAGAATGACGTTTTTGTTTTCATGTGTGTTTATGCACCGACCTCCGCCACAGATAGAGTAGCTTTTCTTAAAACGTTGAATGCCTCAGTGAAGAACTGTAGTGATAATGAACTCCTTATCCTAGGCGGCGATTTTAATTGCACAGAGGCAAGACTTGATCGGAATCATGCTGAACCCCACATGGTTTCACGTAGCCATCTCATTGAGGTGATAGTTGAGAGTAACTTAGTAACGATATTTGGAGGAACCTGCACCAAAGTGAGAGGCAGTACACTTGGGCGCACTACAGGGGAAACACGATGTCATTAGCTAGGCTTGACCGGTTTTATACTTTTAGACATCATATGAACAAATTTAGATCTTGTACCATTCACCCTGTTGGTTTTTCTGACCACAGCATGGTGATGTGTAACATAAGTGCAAGTAATGTTAAACACAAGAGTGCATACTGGCATTTCAATGCATCACTTTTAGATTATTTCAATTTTAAAGAATGTTTTATTTATCTCTGGAATATACTCAAGGCAGACAAGGAGCTTTACTCCTCACTGTCTCAGTGGTGGGATATAACAAAAACTAAAATTAAACAATTCTGCCAAGGTTACACTTGCAATGTCACAAGAGGCATAACCATGTCCCTCAAGAACCTTGAAGTTGACATAATTGAAATGCAGAACCTGATGGGAACATCTGGTACTGGGCAGTACACTGAGGCTTACAACACAAGGAAGGTGGCATTATCTGAACTAATACGGCTCAAAGCTGAAGGCGCATTGATTAGATCACGTTTCAGAAACATCTCAGAGATGGATGCTCCCTCCAAGTTCTTTTTCAATCTTGAAAAGAAAAATGGTCAAAAAGATATATTCATGCTCTCTACGGGCCCAGTCTGGCACCCTAGTGACTGACACGATTGAGATAATGGAAGCTAGCTGTTCTCTTTTTTATGCTGATCTGTACAAAAATGAGCACAATGAACACCCAGATGTGGAGGCTGATTTTTTTTTCAGAATTCACCCACACTTTTTGCAGGATTCAGTCACGATGCTTGGTGAAGATATATCCTTAGAGGAGCTTCACAATGCCCTTATGGCTATGGAGAATGGGCGGGCACCAGGTATTGACGGCTTGTCTGTTGAGTTCTATAAGGCCTTTTGGCCAGTTCTGGGTGAGGACTTTCAAGAGGTGCTCACTGAATGTTTAGGTAGGGGAGTTACCACTATCTTGTAAGAGAGCAGTGCTCACCTTACTACCAAAAAAGGGCGATCTGAACGAGCTGAAGAACTGGCGTCCAGTCGCTCTGCTCTCTACAGATTACAAGATTTTTTTTTTTTTTTTTTTTTTTTTATTTGCAAACATCATTGACATTACAGAAAATGCAACACTACGACATGCACATGAATACTACATACGACAAACAGGCGTTACATTACATAAACACATACTGTAACTTAACAAGACATCACATTGACTTGGCTTCCACAAACATAACACAACATAACATTAATAACAGAAAGGCTAAGGATGATTTGCGTCCAGGATGATTACAGATATGATTATCAGGGATGAAATTGATGACCGGAATGAAAAGAAGGGGGATGGGGGTGTGGATGGTAGCTCTAAGAGTGTGAGTGAGGTGGTGTTGGGATGGGGGTGGGGATGGGGGTGAGGGGTAGTGAGTATGTGAGGATGTATGTGTGTGTGTGTGTGTGTGTGTGCGCATATGTATAAGGCTGGTTTGCTGTTGGGCCAGGAGGAGAGAAGCTGGAACATAGAGAGGGAGAGAGGGAGGGTTTCAGGAGAGGAGTTGTAATTATTCTATTAATGATAAGTATAATAATAGGAATAACTGATTGCCTGGTTGATTGCCTGACTGATTGCCAACCTGGGCACCCATTAATGGCCACAGTTCCACCCAGCCCCTGCAGTTATACTCATGACGAGCTGACAGAGGGGAGGACCTGCGTGCCACCCATCGCCCCAGGCCCCCAGCATATGCACACATCCCCCACTACCACGACCAACCACACCTCGCCCCCAGACCTTCACCCAACACGCCACTCTTGACCTAAATATGTACAGTATGTGAATGGCTAGGTTGAGGGGTCTATCTAGAATGTAGCATTAAAAGAAGTGGGCATGCATGGTGAATATCTGTCAGGATTTCCCCATGCACACCACATTTAGCCTGTGTAAGATGTATGCCTCAACAATGTGTGCATTAAAATAAGTGAGGCATGCAGATAGACACCTGATGAGGCATCTACCTGCACTCCACTCTTACCCTAGCCTGTTTTTGTAGTTTTTTTATGTATGTCACCTAACATGTAGTGCGATTAAAGAGAGTAAAGCGTGCTGTGTGCTTCCAGGACAAGGCGTGTGCATGAGCCGTATGAGGAGGGTGCACACCGGGGCCCAGGGCCAATAGATAACCCACAGGACCCAACCAATGCCAAAACCACACAGCGACCACCAGGACCGAGTCTCCCAAGCCATCCAATGGGGCCCGGCAGAATAACGATGGGAGAGGCAGAGAGAAAGAGTGAAATTAGTAAAGTTATCAGAGAATGTAAATAAAAGGGGGAGGGAAAGAAGGGGATGCTATTTATATTACTACTACTACTACTACTACTAATAATAATAATAATAATAACAATAATAGTTCCAGCTACCCTCCCCTGCCTAGTGTTCGATGATATGTGTATCTGTTGATGAAGTGTGTTATGATCGTGTGGAGATGGAACTCAGGCAAAGAGGTTCAGGACTGTAAGTAGGTGATAAAGGGGTACCAAGGAGAGGTTGTATCCTGAGTATTGATTAAGTTTGTAGTTGATAGGTTTTCTAATGATATATAGTCTGTTAACAAGTTTTTCCAATGAGTGATGTGAGCTTTTTTTTTTTTTTTTCAGTTCATGAGGATTGTTTTCTTGGCTATAGTCAGCGCTACCAGTAGTGTTTTATTGCCGGAGTTGCTTAAATTGACTGTGGATGTATCACCAAGTATGCATAAGGAAGGGGATGCTGGGATGTGACAGCCAAAGATGGAAGAGAGAGATTTTGTGACACTCACCCAGAAGTGGTTGATTGGAGTGCAATGCCAAACCGCATGAATGTATGTATCTGGGTTATTTTGTGTGCAGTGAGTGCAAAGATCCGAGCCAAACCCCATTTTTGCCAATTTATGTGCAGTGAAGTGGAATCTGTGAAGAACCTTGTATTGTATTAGTTGTAGATTACTATTCTTTGTCATGAGGTAGATGTTTTTGCACATTTTGGTCCAGAAGTCGGCACCGGGAGTAATTGATAAGTCTGATTCCCATTTGTGATATGGCAGGCCAATTGTTTTTTCTGAACAAGATATAATTTTGTAAATTTGGGAGAGTAAATTATCGCCAAGTTCGAACACTTCAAACACAAAGAACTCATCAAAAGCAAAGGGAAAGAACTGAAAGGCACTTCATTCGGACTAAACGACCAATTCCCACAAGTAATACAGGAAAGAAGAAGAGCCCTCTTGCCCATAATGAAACAACTCAGGCAAGAGGGCAAACGAGCAGCACTGTCAGTCGATAAACTGTATGTCAATGGAACTCTGTATCGCAACCCCAATATCACCACCTGGCTATAGCACATCATACATCATGCCAACATACATCTTGATTATAACATTGTCACCCTCAACTCTCTCTAACCCACTGCCTACTGATGCTTGGATCACCTCTCTCTTCTCTCTTCTTATGTTTCATTCCTTTGCTCCCCTACCCACCCATTTCTTTTGCTCTCTCAATGTTTAATGTTATTCATGGTGTTTTGTCTATACATGTTTGCTTGTGTGTCCTGTCTGTTTTGTTTACTATGTCTATAGGCTAAAGTCAAATTATGATCTGTATGTTTTCAATGCTAAACAGGAAATGTTCATGCTGTCACCACTCCAGAACCAAATTCCTACCTCTTTATGCTCTATATTCTTCTCAGCCCCTACCCTTTACATCTCATTCGCACACCACATTACACACCTATTCCTCCACCCCCTTCCCCCCTCTCCTATCTAACTGACACCTGCACACACTCTCACACACACAATACCTACCTTATCAAACATTTTCATAACTGTACAATCACAACATGGTAACACTTACATTCCTGACCTGGAACATCCGTGGATTGGATCTCAGGCAAAGAGGCTGAAAATCTTAAATCATTTGGATAGTTTAAAAGCTGACATATGTCTCCTACAAGAAACTCATCTCTCAGAATTAGACTACACCGCATCAAATCAAGACAATTCAATCACATTTTCTCATCTCATTACAATACAAAACAAAGGGGAGTTTGCATTCTGATTAACAAAGAATCTCATTCATCCATAACGCCACCATCACAGACCCAGAAGGACGTTTTGTCATCATAAACATCTCAATTCACAATACCCCTGTAACAATTGTTAATGTTTATGGCCCTAATACAGACAACCCAGTTTTCTTTCAGAACCTCTTCACCTCCATCTCAACTCTATCGGGTTGTCCCATCATAATTGCAGGCTTAACTTTAATACAGTGTTAGACCCCACATTTGACAGATCTGATCACTCTAAAAGCAAAACGAATCTGGCAATCCACAAAACAATAAAACAGTTCATGAGCGATTCTGGCCTTGGCGATTGTTGGCTGGCTTCAGCACCCAGACTCCAAATGCTACTCTTTTTTTTCTCTCCGGTCCACCACTCCTATTCCCGTATTGATGATTTTCTAACCAGCAACTCTATAATGAAAAATATCTCTGATTCAACTATTCATCCCATAGTCATTAGCTTATCATGCCCCAGTTACAATTAAATGGAACATAACGAACCAACAGCGACCAATTAGCAAATGGCGTTTTAATACATCCCTCTTACAAGACCCAAATTTCATCAGTTTTGTTGGGAGAGAGTGGGCATTCTTTCTAGAAATGAACGGCTCCCCTGAATCATCTCCTTCCTTCTGTGGGAAACAGGAAAAGCAGTACTCAGAGGAAGAATCATCTCATATTCAGTATACAAAAAAAAAGAAGGAAAAAGAACAGGAAGTAGAACTCAACAATAAAATTAAACAGTTAGAAGAAACCAATGCAAGCAACCCAACTGAAGAAACACAGGCAAAACTTAGGAAACATAAATTCAAACTCAATGAAATACTCAATAAACACACTCAATTTATGATTCACCGCCTAAGGCAGGAAAACTTCCACCATAGCAATAAATCAGGTAAATACTTAGCAAATCAAATCCAACGTAACAAAGAAAAATCAACAATCCCGGTCATAAAGAACTCAGCAGGGAAGCTAACCAGCTCACCTGAAGAAATAAATCATGTTTTTTACCAGTTTTACAATAAACTATATTCTTCAGAAATAAACCCCAACCAGGAATTCATAGACTCTTTCCTAAACAGCATCGAATTACCACAACTCAATGAGACCAAAATAAAAACCTAGAATCACCTATAACTCAACAAGAACTGTTTGATGCCCTGAAACAGATGCCCGATAATAAAGCACCAGGTCGGGATGGCTTTCCTGCTGAGTTCTACAAACAATTTTGGACCATCTTAGCTCCACTTTTCATCAGAATGAT
This sequence comes from Alosa alosa, assembly GCF_017589495.1. Taxonomy (NCBI): domain Eukaryota; kingdom Metazoa; phylum Chordata; class Actinopteri; order Clupeiformes; family Clupeidae; genus Alosa; species Alosa alosa. Next base: position 27,392,159 of record NC_063203.1, read on the forward strand.
TAATGAATCAAAACAGAAAGGACGTCTTCCAACTAGTTCCACCACAGCCTCAATTTCACTGCTCCTCAAGCCCAATAAGGACCCAACATTGCCATCCAGCTACCGACCAATTTCTCTCCTCAATGTGGACAATAAGATAATCGCGAAAAAATGCTAGCACACAGATTAGCAGAGGTCACCCCATCCATTATCCACCCAGACCAAACAGGCTTCATTAAAGGTAGAATTTCATCCACCAACACCCAGACTGTTAAATATAATGTATCACTCTACAAAATTTCAAGATAATACCATCATAGCAACTCTGGACGAGAAAAAGCTTTTGATAGGGTGAACTGGAATTTCCTGTTTTCCACATTAGGGAGGTTTGGCTTCGGGAGTCGTTCATTAACTGGATTAAACTTCTATACACCTCTCCTTCAGCCACAGTAATCACCAATGGACTAACATCACAAAGTTTCACTCTTCACCGGGAACTAGACAGGGTGCCCACTCTCCCCCTCACTATTTACAATCTTCATTGAACCTCTAGCAGCTGCCATCCGTCAGAACCCCCTCATCAAAGGTGTCCAGACTCCATATATGCATCACAAAATCAGCCTTTATGCTGACGACATTCTTCTCTTTCTTCAAGACCCCACAACATCAGTAGAAGAAACCATCAAACTCATTGACACATTCTAAAAATTTCTGAATACTCAATCAATTGGAATAAATCTGCAGTTCTCCCATTACATCCCAACAGCTGGGATGTGACAGCCAACTCTTCACCTATCCCACTCTGCACTAACTATATCACTTACTTGGGGATAAAAGTCTCCCCAGGCTGTCAGACTTATTTAGCCTAAATTATTCCCCTCTACTCACTTCAATAGATGATGACCTTCAACGCTGGAAGAACCTCCCATTATCCATCATGGGCAGAATCTCAGTAATCAAAATGACAATACTGCCCAAAATAAACTATCTATTCTCTATGATTCCAACCCAGCCCACCACCCTCTGGTTTAAGTCTCTCGATTCATTAATCACTAAATTCTACTGGAAAGATAAGACCCCAAGGATCAAACTCGCCACTCTCCAAAACCAAAAGCAATGGGAGGACTAGAGGCCCCACACTTCCAGCACTATGCCCTGGCCAACCAGCTCCACTTCATCCACAAATGGCTACACCCCACCCCTCAGACAACACCTGGTTAGACCTAGAACAAACAATCTGTAAAGAAATTAAAATCTCAGATCTCCCTTTCTGCAGTCAGTCGGTCAAAAACATCCATCCTTCAAAGCCCCAACAATTTCAGCTACTCTGACAGCCTGGTGGAGATTCTACCACATCACTGATTCACCTATAGCACCATCAATTCAAGCACCCGATTTGGAATAACCCAGATTTCACCGTCAATAAAAAAAAACACTTAACTTTCACACATGGATGGGAAAGGGCATCACTCACCTTCAACACATTCTTCAAGACAATAATCTGGCCTCATTTTCCTGTTTGGTCCAGAAGCACGGCATCGAGTAAACACTTCTTACAATACCTGCAAATTAAATCATCTATCCTAAGAAAAAATTAACATCCAGACAGCTAACCTTGACATTCCCCCACCAATCTCAGAGCTGCTTAATATTCCCTCTCCCAAAAAAATACTCTCCCAAATTTACAAAATTATATCTTGTACAAGATTTTTTCTAAAGTTTTGGCCACTAGATTGGGGAAGGTCATGGCAGAGGTTATACACATAGATCAAACATACTGTGTACCTGAGCGGTCCATCTTTGATAATATCCAACTAGTCAAGGGTGTCTTAGACGTCTCCAATCTACTTGGTCTCAGAACAGGTCTCATCTCTTTAGACCAAGAGAAGGCCTTTGATCGCGTTGAGCATGCTTATCTGTGGAAAGTCCTGACACACTTTGGTTTTAGTAGGAATTTTATAGCAATGATCCAGGCCCTGTATTGTAATATTGAAAGTGTCTTGAAGATCAACGGTGGTTTGTGCGCTCCCTTCAGAGTTCAAAGGGGTGTACGACAAGGTTGTTCTCTATCTGGAATGCTGTATGCATTAGCCATTGAACCCCTGTTAAATAAGCTGAGGGCTAAGCTCTCTGGGTTTTCAGTGCCTTTGTGTCACGATGTGTTTAAGGTTTCAGCCTATGCTGATGATTTAATTGTGATGGTCAGTGAGCAAAAGGACATTGACATGTTAACCAACATAATAGGCACCTTTGGTTTGATTTCATCTGCAAAGGTGAATTGGAACAAAAGTGATGCTTTTCTTTTTGGGGACTGGTCAGGGGTACAGCTAAGGCTTCCTACTGGCCTTGAATGGAAAAGGGGTGGACTTAAGTACCTAGGAGTCTATTTGGGAGATCAGGACACCATGAGGAAAAACTGGGAGGGGGTTCTGGAGAAAATTAAGGGCCGATTAAACAGGTGGAAATGGATCCTTCCACACGTTTTCCTACAGGGGTGTGTTCTTATCGCCAATAACCTTGCTGCTTCCTCTCTGTGGCACAGATTAGCCTGTATTGATCCTCCAACAGACTTTTTAGCTACCATTCAAGCTCTATTAGTTGATTTTTTTTGGGACAATCTGCACTGGCTACCCCAGAGCATGCTGTACCTGCCTAAAGATGAGGGAGGGCAAGGGCTTGTGCAGTTGTCTAGCAGAGCCGCAGCCTTCCGCCTTAGCGTTTCTGCAAAGGTACCCACGGGTCCACAAGATCTGATTTAGTGGCCTTTGGCGAGTGTAATCCTTCGGACAACAGGAGGATTGGGATTGGACAAAACACTTTTCTGGACGGATACTAAGAGACTGAATGTATCAGCATTGCCGTCTTTTTACAGAGGACTGTTTGCTATCCTGAACTTTTTCAATATGCAAAGAACTGGAACTAACACGTCACTGCATTGGCTTCTGGAAGAGCCTTTGGTTTATGGCTCCCGATTTGACATCGCTGGGAGCGAGAACCCCACACTGACAAGGATACTATGTGACTCTGGTGTTGTCAAGATTAGACAGTTAGTGGACATTGCAGGGCCTGATCTGGTTTGTTCTGAGGAACTAGCATTGCGCCTAGGGATAAGGTCCATACGTGTCATCAACAAACTGTTGGGTAGGTGGAAGGCACTCCTTACGGCTGAGGAATGTGAAAGACTAAAACAGTACTGTTTGGGGTTAGACCCTCCTGATCAGGAGGATCCTTTTCTCAATGTATGTGTTAGCCACAAACTGGGTGACTGTGCAGGGGTTATTTTGGAGAATTGTTTGGATGACTTTTGCAGTAAACCTCTGTACAAAATGTGTGTTATTGTTCTAAACAAACAGAAATTGAATGCGAGAGTTGACACTCCTTGGCGAAATGTTCTGGGTCTAGATGATACTGTAAAACCTGAATGGAGGGCACTCTATAAACCACCGTTGAGGAAACAAGTCTGTGATTTGCAGTGGAGAGTTCTCCATGGTATTGTTGCAATTAATGCGTTTGTGTCCATCATAAACCCAGGGGTTTGTCAGGACTGCCCTTTTTGCTTTCAGAGGGAGACAGTGTTTCACTGTTTCTCGCAATGTTTGAGGTTGTCACCTTTGTTTAGGGTTTTAGAAGGCCTTTTTCAAGTTTTTGATGAAGCTTTTTCTTTGCAAATATTTGTTTTTGGTTTTGAATATACCCGGTCACACAGAGTAAAATGTCAGTTGATTAATTTCCTTTTGGGCCAAGCAAAATGGCCATTTACATAAGCAGGAGAAACAAAATGGTCACCAATCTAGATGCTGATGTTGTAAATTTTTTCAAGATTGGTCAAATCTAGTGTGCTGACTGATTATTACTTCTACAAACATATGCAAACTCTTGAAACATTTGTTGATAAATGGTGTTATGGAGGTGCAATATGCTCTGTGATTAATGAGGAGATAGAATTTTGTTCTGCTTTTGTGTAAGGCCCAGTTATTTTACTTTTTTTTTAGTTGTTAAGACTGTTGTACAATAAAGCGCAATTCAAAATCAAATCTCTCTCTCTCTCTCTCTCTCTCTCTCTCATATTCTCTCTCTCTCTCATAGTCTCTCTCTCTCTCTCTCATATTCTCTCTCTCTCCATCTTCACCTGTCTTTCTCCATCTCTATCTCACCTCTCTCTCCATCTCTTTGTTGCTTTCTTTCTTTCTCTCTCTCTTTCTCTCTGTCCCCACCACTCTTTTAAAGATGTACGGAGACAGCAGCATGGCATCTCAGCGGCAAGATATGCAGGGAGTCTGGATGCAAGAGCCCCAGTCCCGTACCTGACCTTACCTGAGAGAGAAAGATAGAGGGAGAGAGAGAGAAAGAGAGAGGGAGAGAGAGAAAGAGAGAGAGAGAGAGAGAGAGGGAAGAGGTACATAGACAGGGATGACCTGTAGAGAGAAGCTCTGCTGGTGCTAGTGCTGACTCTGGTGCTTGTGGTCGATCTCTTAAGACATCCAAACTGTAGTGAAGTCCAGTAGGGAGCGTGTCTGACCCTGGCAGGACTCCATGCCAGAGATAACCAGTTCTCAGCTCCCCTCCTGCCTGAGTGATGTGAACACGTAATACATGTGTAATTAAATGGTTTTAGTCTGCCGGTATTCCCTGGCCAGCACTTACAGTGCATTAGTGTAGTTGTTTGAGAGCTGGAGCACATTATGATATTTCACCAGGCTATTTGTGGAATGTTTTGTTTGCACTTGAATCACATCAGTTATATTCTATATTGCTGAGCGGCAGTAATTGACCATTGGAATAGTCCATGGAGATTCCCTCTCCTAGTGTGTCCCTATGACTAAAGCTCTGAGAGCTTCTTCTAAAAAACTATCCGGATGTTCTGGGGGCCTCTCCAAATGGTGTCCCTCATGACTTGCGTCATTGCATGCGTGTGAGTTGGTGTGAGTGGTGTACTCATGCGTGTGTTGCGTGTGTGTGGTGTACGCCCAGTGTGTGTGTGTGTGGGTTGCTCTGGTAAAGACTTGCTCAGCACCACAGGCCTTTTGCCCGGTCATGGCACGCGGTCCAGAATCCCACGGGCCGGTTCCTCTATTTTGTTCGGGGGACTGGACCCAGCAGGCCGGATGTGGACGCCGCGTCGGCCCTCTGGGACGGGAGTGCCAGCGCCCCCTGCTAGGTGGCCATCTGCTCCAGGGCAGCCTGCTGCCCAGTACACAGTGTCAATGTCTTAACAAGAGCACTCTGTCTCTCTTCCCTCGCTCTCTGCATTATATACTGTATCTATCTATCTATCTATCTGTCTGTCTGTCTGTCTGTCTGTCTGTCTATCTATCTGTCTGTCTGTCTGTCTGTCTGTCAGTCTGGTTTTTCTTCCTGATTTTTCTTTTCTTTCAAGATGTTGCTATTTCACTCCAAATTTCTTCCCTCCTCTCCAAATTTCATCCTTCTTTCTTATCATCTTCTCTCTCTCTCACTCTGTCTAGGTGGACTACACAAGCGGAGTGTTGGGCAGCCTGGAAATGGGTCAAGGACACTTCCCAGGTAGCGACTGTTACAGGTTACCAGAACTGGCCCAAATTGGGGAGTCGTGTCCGTCTCTCTCTCTCCCCAAGGTTTCCGTCTGAGATGAATGCGAGCTCAGATGAAGTGACTATAAAAAGCCCAAGTGAGGCCAAACTGAGTTTAATCGGGTCATTTGGCAGTCAAAGCTCCCCCAGAATCCATTGGCATGCCATTACACATTCAGGAGAAAGCTATTGTCTTTCTAAGCAGTCGCTGGAAAAAGAGCAAGATAGTTAGTATTCAACTTTTATAATATGTTGCAGAGCAAAACATAAATCGCGTGAGGATTGGATAGGCTACGTTGCGTTGTTTGAATTCTGTGATGGCAAGAGGACAATGTCAGCAGATTTCCCTATCACAGGGCTGAACCACGGAGCTGAATAATTGAAACGTATCCAGGTGAAGATCTTAGTAGATTTATACTATGGGCCTATTTCATCCAGAGACGCTGTATTTCACAAAAGCAGGAGGTTACAGTTGGATCTTTGTTTTAATCTTTCCCAGATTTAGAAAGAGGGATGGCATGTATCTGCAAACCTAATGGAAGCCTTTGGAGCTGAATTGTACACAGACACAGTCACACAAATGAGTGTATTCTGTTGCATTATAATAGTGTTGAGCTACCAACTAGAACATAAGTAATTGTATGTTCACTTTGTACACATTGTCTAATTATGATGGCCACATTTACAGTTGTGTAAATGTCAGTCAAAATGAACTATACTTATGGATGCTGAATAGTCGTTCCCAATAAAACGAATAGTCTTCATTTCATTGCTTGAGTCATTACATACAAAATTGCTGTACTAGTTATCAAATTCTGTAACAATGCTGTAGAATTGCAAAGAGCATATACAGTAAAACTGTGAAACGTACATATTCAGTGTCTTGTACTCACTTACTCCCCTAACTACAGCAATTTGTAACTTTACTGTAGTTTTCAAATGGCTGTACAAGTACTATATAGTGCTGTCTTGAGCATTTTCAGGTAATCACCGAGATTTTTTGCATGGGAAAACACTGAGAGCATAAACTGTCGTAATGAAAACATGACAAAGCCATTTGACTATCTTGTTCATAAACGATGGTGTCAAGACTTCTCATTTTGATGATACTGGCAGTTTCATTGACATAAATACTTGCTTTTGAGGAATGGACTATCTATTTTGAGCAAGTGACGTGCTTTTGCAGGCTATCCACTAGGTTTTGCAATTCGCACTAATTGTTTTGAGAAATGCACTAACTGCTGTGCAAATGTTAATAGTGATGTGAGCAAAGCAAAAGCGACTAAGAAAAACTGTAAATTGGTTTGAAGTGATAATTGGAATCCGAACTTGTGCTTTTTACAGTGTATTCGTAAGTAACTTATGTCCTGATGCTGTGTGCTCTTCCACATATCAGCAAATCTGCTCAATTACAAATTCAACAACCTGAACTTCCAGCAACAAACAGAGGGAAACTAAACTTGATGTCAGAGTTCAGCTTGATAGACTACAAAAAACTTGAAAAAACGGTACAGAATCTCAGCTCTTCCACATGTGTCTTAGACACTCTGCCTACCAATTTCTTCAAAACTGTTTTTCATCTCATAGCGGCGGATGTCCTTCAAATTGTAAATGTATCACTGCTGTCTGGCACTTTTCCTAAGTCACTGAAAACAGCTGTTGTAAAGCCACTTCTCAAGAAAAATAACCTGGATGCCTCCATGCTAAACAACTACAGGCCCATATCTAATCTACCTTTTATTGGCAAAATTATTGAAAAAGTAGTCTTCAATTAACCACCTTCCTAACATCAAATGGGTATTTTGATTACTTTCAGTCTGATTTTTGGGCAAATCACAGCACTGAAACAGCTCTCATTAAAGTTTCCAATGATATACTCCTCAACACAGATTCAGGTAAAACATCAGTCCTAGTGCTACTGGACCTTAGTGCAGCATTTGACACTGTTGATCGCAATATTTTACTACACAGACTAGAACACTGGGTTGGATTTACAGGCATAGTTATCAGCTGGCTAAACTCATATCTACAAGAAAGGAGCTGCTTTGTTGCTATGCAGATGACACACAAATTTACTTAGCCCTGTCACCAAACGACTATGGTCCTATTGAATCTATGTGTCAGTGTATAGAACAAATCAACACCTGGATGTCTCAAAATTTTCTTCAGCTGAACAAAGAAAAAACTGAAGTAATTATATTTGGTAAAAAGGAGGAAAGACAGGGTTGCCACTCTCCTTTACACAAAAGGGTTGAAGGCAAAGGATACAGTTAAAAATCTTGGTGTATTAATTGACAGTGATCTAAATTTCAACAGCCACATGAAAGCGATAACTAAATCAGCTTTTTACCACCTCAAAAATATTGCCAAACTCAGAGGGCTGATGTCAAAATATGACTTAGAAAAACTCATTCATGCATTTATCTCCAGCAGGGTTGATTACTGCAATGGACTGTTCACCGGCCTTCCTAAAAATACTATTAAACAGCTTCAGGTGATACAAAATGCAGCAGCTAGGATTCTAACAAAAACTAAAAGAACTGACCACATTACTCCAATTCTTAAGTCCTTGGACTGGCTTCCAGTAAGTCACAGAATTGACTTTAATTGAATTTAATTTAATTTGCACTATTGCTTGTTTATAAATCAGTAAATGGAGCAGGACCTAAATACCTGTCAGACATGCTTCAGCAGTACACACCCTCTCGTCCTCTCAGGTCCCAGGTGAAAAACCTGCTAGTAAAACCTACTGTTAGAACTAAACATGGTGAAGCAGCTTTTAGCTGCTATGCGGCTCAGCTGTGGAACCAACTTTCGGATGACATCAAAAAGGCCCCAACTGTAGCCAGTTTTAAATCTAGACTTAAGACCAACCTGTTCTCAGACGCTTTCTGCTAACTGTCGCGAGTTACAAATTCTGAATCTGCCTTGATAATTATTCTACTTTGTCTTTTATTACTTTTTTTACTACTTTTGCCTTTGTTTTTTGCTTACTAATTATTCTTTATTTTTAAATTATTTTACCTTGTGTTTTTTGTTTTCTTTTTATTAAGATCTTTACCTTTTAACTATTCTTTGACTATATTGCCCTTCTATGCTTTTACTTGTTATTATTGTATGTATAATATAAATAATCTTGACTTGACTTGACTTGACTTGACTTGACTTGACATATGAGATGACTGTTTCATTTCATTCTGTTCCTGTGCTGTCCCAGTGTATCTGTGTTACTGTTGTTTAGAGATAAGAGGGAATGTTATGATTTTGCAGTGCTTCACTGTTCTGCATAGGTGTAGCCGAGGGGCAGCTGTGGCCTACTGGTTAGCGCTTCGGACTTGTAACCGGAGGGTTGCCGGTTCGAACCTCAACCAGTAGGAACGGCTGAAGTGCCCTTGAGCAAGGCACATATCCCCTCACTGTTCCCCGAGTGCCGTTCTAGCAGGCAGCTCACTGCGTCGGGATTAGTGTGTGCTCACTGTGTGTTTACTGTGTGCTGAGTGTGTTTCACTAATTCACGGATTGGGATAAATGCAAAGACTTTTAACAGAAGTTTCCCTTACGGGATCAAAAGAGTATTTATACTTGTACTTAGGTACATCCCCAGTGGCATGAACTATCTGCTCTGGAAGGGTCTGATTCAGTGTGGTCCACTAAAGATTGGATGACCAACGTCATCTTTCGTCAACCTGGAAGGATACTTAAACCCTAATTATTTCCTTGTCTAGTTAGAGCAGCTGGTGGATCTTTAGGTGAAGTCATGCTGTCTCTCCCTTGATGCGCATCATTGTAAATAAAACTCTGTTCCTGATTTTTTTCTACCATTGGTTTGACTGGGTTGTAGAAATCAGAAATCATGTTGTAAAATGAGCTCTTATACATGGTAAAATGTTTAGCTTTTACCCACCAAAGCATAGAGGAGTCAAATCTAAAGCCACATGACATCGACATAAATAAATAAAATAAACCCCTCAAACAAACTGACAGAGAATATTGTGTAAACTGTTATATTAGTGTAGAGCAGCTATTTCCTGTAAGAGGCCATTATGTTTTAAAATCTTACCAATTTATTTCTCCATCACTCTTTTTTATAACATTCTGGAACAGAATGTTTCTTTTAATAGAATTCTAAAGCACAATACCTGCATACCTGTGTTTCAAGCGATTGCACAAGCACCTTCTATTCCCTGTGTTTACTGACGTCAAGATGGCCATTGTCAATCCAGACGTGTCCCTGAGAACGGACCAGTGTTCAAAGTGTTAAAAATACCCTCAGTGTGTTAAACAAAAAACCCTGAAATATTTTGTCAGAACAAGTGGGCAAGGCTATGACACCAAGCCAGATATGAAGGTTTATTTTTCAATGCTGTATTTTATGAGACACATTTTTTGTCCCTAAAATGTTACCACTATGAAAAGAGTGTGCTTTCTTTTCCAGAGCCTGAATCCACTGTAAGCATATAGGCCACTAACTGAGTGTATTTTTCAAGAGCCTGGCCAGATCTATGCCAGCTTGTGGCAAGAAGGACAGGGAGAAGCCCTTTTAACATTTATAGAAAAAAAGGAAGGCCATCATGAAAGGAGTAATCTGCCCATTCATCCTCAAGAAATAAACTGTTTCCCTTGTTTCCATTTCACATTTCTGAGACTGGTAATGCTGTGGCAAAACACAAACATACAATACAGTGTGTTAGTGTGTGTGACTGCGTGTGTGTGTGTGTGTGTGTGTGCGTGCCTGTGTCTGTGGCTGTGTGTGTGTCTGTGTGTGTCTATGTGCACGGGGATTGCCTAAGGTCAACAAATTCTCTCACTAGACTTCAACAAGGAAAATTTTAATAAAATTGCATTTTATTAAAGTATGCACTCAGACATACAGTGCATTTTGTGTGTGTGTGCCTGCATGTGTGTGTGTGCCTGCATGTGTGTGTTTCAGTGGGGATTTGGGTACTTTTTCTGCTTTAATGCCCATGTGTATGCAGGCAATGTGTTGGGCATCTTGTGGGCTTTGTCTCTGGGGTGCTGATGAGATTATTCTGAGCTGCTGAAATTGCTTTTTCAGGGTCAGTCGCTCGGGCAGGCGTAGGCAGCCATGATGAGGCACACTCACCTGCTCTCACCTGCTGCACTCAATGGGGTCATCCTATTCCCCTGCTTCTCCTCTCTCTCCCTATCCCTCTCTCCCTCCATTTCTCTCTCTCTCCCTCCCCCGGTCTCTCTCTCTCTCACTCAGCCACATTTTTCCTTATATCTTTTCTTAGTTTTACATTCATTAATTGGCACACACCATCAAAACTGAGCTAATGTTGCAATTTAGATGTGTTGCGAAATTAGCACAAATTCCCCCCCGTTAATATACAGAACTGCCAAGGAAGCCATCTGCAGTAATCAGACAAGGTCAAGCGCTAATTAATTTCATCAGGTTATAGGATTACATGTTTTTTCCCACCAAACCTCTCTGGTGTCCTGCATGCAGCAATCCTAATGTGAATGTTTGTCCCTGTATAGCTTTGTCAAGGTACTATAATTGCTAAATGGTAGAGACTCACACATTGAACCCTCACTCTCCTTAAGGTTTTCCAGTGTCTCATTTCTGTAACAGAAGAGCAGAGCAGTGCTTTTGAGGTGTTCTTCTCCGTCGAGCTCATGTAAGGAAGCCTACAGATGCTTTTAGCGGACATGGCAGATGCTATGCATTGGTTCCATCACTGCAGGGTTCATACAGTACCAACATCTTGTTCCCCTCATGTAGGCATAGCAACAGGAGCAAGTAGGTCTGTTGCAAGTGTGCCAGCCGCAGCGTACAATACAGTGTGTTAGTGTGTGTGACACGCACGCAAATGAGGCTCATCTTTCACAGCACGAAGCTGTGACCTTCTTTGACTCCTTTTGTGACCTTCTTTGACTCCTTCACCATTTAGAGCTTGTTTGAAATGATTCCCTCAAATGAGTTCTCAATGTCCCACCCTATGTCTCTCTCTCTCTCTCTCTCTCTCTATTTCTCTACCTCTCTCTTTCCCTTTTCTCTCTCTTTCTCTCTCTCTCTTTCTTTCCTGGCTCTTCGCACACCCTTTGGCCAGGGTCACTAGGTCCCCTCTGCTGGAGAGTGATCAAAGAAAATGCTCCAGTGTGTCAGAGCTCTTATTCGATTTTTCTATTCCTCGGGCCTCCACACTGGATGACTTCTGCACTGGACCCCCACATCATGCACACACACACACACACACACACACGCACACACGCACGCACGCACATCCCATCCCAACAGGGTAGGGACTGATAGGGCTCTAGAATTGATTTCAGACAGCAAGACAGCACAGGACACACAGCCGTAACCTTTCCTCTCTTCCCACAGCACACTGGTGCCTCAGTACTGTCATGGAGAAGGAGGGAAGCTATCAATGTGATCTTAAACAGGAAGAGAGTCATTCCTGTTCAGTTTGTTTAAGATGTCCCATGTCAGGCTGTGTTCATTATGTAACATATCTGCAAACATAAAAGATAAACACAAACATCCCCATAAAATGTAGGTCAATGTCAATCAGGTATTTATCCATTCACAGACCGAACACACCCAAACAAATAGTGTTTCTTTCATTTTGTTTTCCTCTTGAGGCACTACTACATGTATTGCCTGCGGAGGATCAGATGTGTGAGAAGAAGGGCTTCATCAGCATTCCAACTGTTGCCTAGGGAGCAGCCTAATTAGTGTCCTACTACCTGACCCCATTTGCAGCTTCTCTAACCTACATGGAGTAGGCTATCAGACTCCTCACAGAGTTAGCCTTGGTGGGAACAGTTTTACCATTGTCAAACACACACACACAGACAGACTCACATGTTTACACACACACACACACACACACACACACACAGGTTTACACAAGTACACATGGAGTGACACACATATAAACCCAAATACACACCTATTGCTCGCACACAAACAGAAGAACATACACAAACACACACACACACACTCTCACACACACACTCTTCACACACATACACACTTTTATCAGCCTTGGTAATTTTCAAGCCCAGCTACGAGGCGGAACGCACAGCTCTGTTACCAATGTGGACACACACTTCCAAGTAGGCCAGGGCGGGCCAATTATAGAGCCTGATAAAACGCTGCCGTCCGAGCGAGACTCACATTGGTCCCAGCGCCAGACCGGCCTTACGCGCCGCAGACAAGCATTGCATCATCCCAGTCAACACCTGCTCCGCGCTCCCACGGCAATAAGTTCTGCTTTGGCTATGACGGGGGAAAGAAACGAAGGAAATAAAGCTATCTGGAGAAATACAGGCAGCATCGCTCAGATTTCGTTTGGATCCCGTAGAAAAATTTATTTATTAAAACATATGCTCAAGAGCAGGAAAAGAAAAACAACAACAACAACAAAAAAAAAACTACTGCAGGATTGCAGAACAAATTACATATACCATAAAATTGATAAAGGAATTCACTGTTCAGGCTACAGTGTTTTAAAATTACAGCTTTTTGCATTACAACTTTTATCTTTGTATTAAATTTATACTCTTAATAATAAAACATTCATTGGATTTAAAATACCTTTTTTTATATATATTCTTAATTAACAGTAGCATATTGTCTCTCTGGTGATAGAAATAGTACAACAAGAGGCAAAAAGAAAATATATAAAACTATTACAATCATTTTGCTTATCTGACTGGTATAATAAATTATAAAATCGTATCTTTAAATAAATAAAATAAATCATTAATGAATACATATTTTTGGTGTTCTGGGGCAAGCATCCATCAGCATAATAACTGACTAATGCAACAATTGGCCAGGACGATCCCTAAAAGAATGGGCCAAATTTGTGTGCTTCGCTGATCAGCAGCAAAAGCCATATGCAGTCTTGTCTTGTCTTCTTTCTTTTCTGTAAGGGACCATGTACAATTATAATAATAATATAATATAACATACATTTTACCATTTGATGCATTGCACCAGAATTAGCCTTTGGCTAATTTACATCAGTGTGTCTTTTTGGATACGCTTCCCATGGTGGTGGGACTTAGCTGTAGCAATGCTGCTGGGAACAGGATTTAACCACCATAACACAGGGAGCAGGGGGAGAGAGACTTTTCCCCTGCACCCCTGCAAGGTGCCAGAAGTGAGCAGTATATGGGAAAACCTGCAGCATACGCCCTGCAGTACACACATTATTTATGTACTACATTTTTTTATTTATGTACTACATTTTCTCACTTACGCTGCTTTGAAGAGAGAACAAGTATTCACATACTTGATGTGGGCAGCCTTTTTTTTCTGAATGCCGTACTGATTACTTGTTGTAGACCCTTTTAATAGTTTGCAAGCCCTGCTTTGGTAAAAATCAGTGGAGATGAAATATTATTTGTAAAGACGTTCCACTGGTTTGGATGCTCAGTAAATCAGTTACATAAGCAGGCAATAAACTAGTGATAAATGGCTAACACATCAGCAGTGAGGGAAGGGAAGAAAAGGCTTGACCGCATCGTAAGCAGGAGCAGAGCCAGCAGCGAGTTTGGTCCAGGCAGCAACTCAATCTGGGCCGGACACAACCTTGAATGAAGCGGATCAGAGCCACATGTGGGCAGGACCTCAGCCAGAAGTGGGCCAGGTTCAACTGTGCCAGAAACTTCAGCATGTTATTTCCAAGCTGCAGTGCTTATAGCTAACATCACAGCATTTTAGTGCTAGAGTGCTGTTGCGCTCAGTCATATTCATATGTGAGTGTAATGTCATAAGACCAGGAACCAGGGCAATGAATGTCGTATAGCTTCCAAAATTAATAACGTAAGTGTTCCTATCCATGTTGGAGTGATAAAAAATAGCTTTATAAAATAATCATCTCATTTGCAGTTTAAATTATCGGTTTGATTAACTTGCATTCAATTCATCTCATTCAAAGGCTGGGAAATTAAATACGTGGGAGGAAAAAAAAAGATCTTTGCAACATTTCATTGTCATTATCTGAAATAGTCCGCCTAAGGGGAGGAGTGAGATTGGCCCACCAGGCCTCTTTACAGCGATGACACACTTATTTTTTTCCCCTTTTTAATCTGCACCTCTCTCATGGTGAGATCTGATTGGTCCACGGAGATGGACACGGAGCCGAAGTGATTTGCTAGCAGGGGTTCAATAAGGCCTCATTTTCAGTCAGTGCTTTAGCTGGGATTAGCTACTTGTGTATTTTTCAGATTCAAAACATCTGCTGTTTGCTCTGGCAAAAGAACAGACTGGGGCATGCGCTCAGATTGGGGCCATTTGATGTTGTGTGTGCATGGGGGGGTGAGGGTGTAGGGGGGGGGTTGGGGTTTGGGGGGCCTTTAAGCTTGAGCTAAAAATTGAATCCTGTTACAGACACTGTGGATACAGATATGACCGGAAGTGACTGATCACCATGATAATGATGCATCATTCAGCAACCAGTAGCCGCCACAAATAATTTCTAAACCCCCTTTTTATAATCATTACACTCGACAAAACAAAGGAACACATTGCTTTGGATGAGAGAAAGAGGGTAAGAGGACGATGATTGTTTTCCTGCCGCTCTCCGATGCTTGCTGCTTGCCGGTACCTCCGTCTTGGCATGGCACCTTGGGTCTCTGTAAGATGGTAGCTTGTGATTATTCCGACTGTTCTCTTATCTAGGCCAGTGCATGAAATGGGGAGAGCCGGTCTCCTTTGAAGTCACAGCATAAGCCTCCACTGTAAAGCGTCTGTTGGGGGAGAGGGGGGCAGAGGAAGGGGGTGTGTGTGTGTGTGTGTGTGTTGGTGTGATGTTAGCGATCTCTGATCACGCCTGCTGCCCAAGTCAGCGCTCCAGGGTACCAGAGGGTAGGGCTCTCATCTTCTGCTCTACCCCCTGCCGCAGTGCCTCTTTCTCGGGGAGAGTAAAGGAGCTGGGATGGGCGGGGGTTAAGCCATAAGAAACAGCTGCTCGGGAGACGGATGCGATTGGACTTTATACGGCCAGGGAGCCGGATCGGCGATGGGGGAGAGAGGGAAATCAATTTTTACCCTCCGGGTGGGAAAGGTGGACAATTAACAGGATTGATGCTGCAGCATTACCCAGCTGTGGCTGTCTCCTCAACCACAGCAGTACAGGAGGCGAGAGAGAGAGAGAGAGAGAGAGAGAGAGAGAGAGAGAGAGAGAGAGAAAGAGAGAGAGGTGGGGGATGCAGAGTAAGATGGAGAGAAAGAGTGAAAAGAAAGGGAGAGTGATGAGGACAGTGGAGAGAGAGAGAGAGACTGACCCAGTTACTGGCTATGGTATAGGCTTATAAGGACAGACCCTTTGTTGGAATTACATTGATAATGATCACAGACCACCAGATCATCCATCTTCATACCCCACTGATTAGAATATTCCCTTGGTGTGAATGCTGTGACTCATCTATACAGAGAGATCCTGCGTCTGTGTGTGTGTGTGTGCATCCAGCCGCTACATCTTGGGGGAATAAACAGTAAAACACTTTTGATCATGTCTTAGATCACTCAGTCAGACTCTGGCCTATTCACCAATCTGCTTTTTCCACCGCAAAGCACAAAAAGAAGTACCTTTATTTAACGTTGAATGATTTGTCAGAAGCTTTAAGTCCCAGTGAGAGGCTTTCTAACCAGGTAACCAGGGGAACCATGAGCCCGAACAGCCTTATTTGTTCAAAGACACAGTTCATATGGGAGCGTTAATGCTTTAACCCTTAAAGGTGTGACGGGAATGTTGAGAAATGAACGTTCTAAAGTAATATCTGGGTTCATTGAATTCAACATAGAATTTTAGAACCTTCAATTGTTACGGAACTTAGAACGTTCAAAAACCTACACCTTTAAGGGTTAAAAGAGGATTACGATCCCCACATCAGTAAATATTGTATGTCACTGTGTATAATGTGCAGGACAATGTGAATCAGGCTTTTTCTCGGCTTCTCTCCAACTCTTTTGGAGGCAATTCTTCAGGATGGATGGTAGGTTTGTGGCATGACTTCCTGTTTCCCCTCTCCTGGGCCCGCTCAGGGGTCAAAACACAAACGCAGCAGCACGACTGACCTATGTGACATGTCAGCCGTCGGTGAGCTCTGATTGGCTGTGGAGATGTGTCAGGAGGGTGGTTGTGGGAGTGATTGTGTTGTGCTGACTGAATGAGGATTGGTTGGTGGTGTACAGGGAAAAGTGTGGGTGAATGACAATGGTTAAAGGAAAAGCAACCCCCTTCATGATTACTGGAAATTAAAAACGCAACTTTTCAGCTGTGCTAACCACCAAAATACAATTCTTCTTAAAGTCTTAACTAGTTCTTCTTCACGTTAAATAATACCTCTGACTGGCAAATGAGGAAAAAGCTTAGTTAAAGATATGTAAATCCTTTTCTCCACAGGATTACAAAAATTGAACTCCTTTTTTATCTTTATCTTACACCACCACCATGTGGAGACTATAGCAGACAGTTATCTGAAGCGACAATCAGTCGCTGGTTAACTTACCTCAGTTGCACTGTGAGGTCTGTTCATGCAACCCAGTGTGCTGTACCTCACCCACCTCGTGTGACGAACAGGTCAACAGTTATTTAGACCCCAGGTGGTTAAGACTTACAGTACCTCCCTGATAAGTATATGATAGATTTATTTTCCCCCATCACCATATACAAATATGAACAAAATCTGTACAAATTCGGCAATCACAGACTTGAGGATGGGATCCGTCCTGTACCACCCCCCAAATGGTAGCTAACCGTGGCGCGGGTCTGGCTCAGAGCTGGCTGAGATAAGGGACAGGCCTGGGCCACATTCGCACCAGAGAAGGCTGGCATCCAGGCTCTTTCAAGTAGGTGACATAAACAGTGACACCACCGTTGCGATTTTATTATTGGCATCTAAACGTTGCACTACCTTTACACCGTACCATTCATTTTTTAACAGTTTTCAAAAAAATGGAATTCATAGCAAATAAAAAATAGTAACATGCAATGTTTCAAAATGCGTCATCATTACATTATTTTCCATTTCACATAAAAAGAGGAATTAAAATCACTTTGTATTTAATCATAATTAAAGTTCTTTGTGTTTTTTTTTCTTTTCAAACACCTACACATTCTTGCAACAGCGTTGGTCTCGTTTGGGTTGTAAACATATCAGCTTTAGCTTGCTCCTAGTCGGATGCATGTCATCATTCCTTCGAAGACTTGATTGGCAATCAAAGCACGTGAAATTGTCTTTGGGGTCCTCAGGTGGCCAGTGGGGAAAACATGGATCGATAGCTGCGATATGCAGAATAAGGTAGATAAAGAAATATACCCTGAGTATTACTGCACTGTACTGTAGTTATTTTCACCTTTTACGTTTCTCTTTTGTTTTATTAAAATCTTCCTTTTTTTGTCGTTGTTGTTTATTCTAAGTTGTTCACTAGGATTACATTTCAGAAAGAAACTATTGTTGTTGTTTCAGAACAGTTCCTCCTGCTGAGTTAAAAAGGGATGACTGGTGTGTTATGGAGAAGCAGGTTGGCTAGCAACCCGACTCCTTACCCCGGACTGCACCTAACTCTGGGCTGGCGTCCGGCCCACGTGTGGGCCAGCTCCGATCCAGAGCCACCTGCGGTCCGGGCCACGTTTTGAGACATGGAGACAGAGTTAATGTGGTTCTGATCGAGTAGTATGTTATCGATGGAGAACATCACATGGCGTGAAGTGTGCAGTGGCGATGGCTCGACGGGGGAGGGGAGGGGTGGGGTAGTGGTGGAGTGTGACTGACAGAAGAGGAGGATTTTTTTTTCTGAAGGGGGGAGGGGAGAGGGGAGGTTGAAGGAGGTTATGGACAGTCAGAGTTGACTCAGGCCACACGATGGTATTCCCAGCTATAACATCAGCAGGTTCCATTAGGGAAATGGAGACCCAACAGGTTTTAGCTTTTAGGTGGACACTGGACAGCACACCCGCCCACCCGCGCTCTTTGCAGTGGTCCCACTTACACTCATTCACACACACACACACATTCTCTCTCACACACACACAAACACACACTCAGACACACATGCATGCACATGTGCACACACACACACACACACACACACACACACACACACACACACACAGGCACACGTGCACAGACAGACAGACACACACACACACACACATGCACACTGAATGGCCCCTTCCCAAGAGCACATGGTTTCAGGCACAAACTTGCAATGTGTTACTTGGATGAGACTGAGTGTTGTGAAGAGGTGAGGAAAAAGACAACAGAAGACAGGTGATGCTAAAATGAACATTTATAATGACTGTTGTTGCGCTCGGAAAATAATAATCCTTAAAAAAAAAAAACTATTTCATATATATTAGCACTAAATTGCCGACTTCACTGGTAATCCACAAGTCAAGAAACACAACTCACTACTTTTTTTTTTTTTTTTTTTTTTACAAACACAACGCTACAATAACATTAAATATTCAATACTCTTTAAGTCAGTTAATGAAGGGTGTTAAAAAACCACTAAAATACTAAAAAAAACAATAATTCATCTTTCCAGTCATTCCCTTTCCTAGTTGTTGTTGTTGTCATTTATTAATAGTGTATAGTAATAGGTTGAAAATAAATAGCTTGGAGGTGTTTGCAGGAGAGAGGGCCGGCAGTATAAAAAGCTGCATGTGGAGCTACAAGCATTGTGGCAATGGGGGCGAGTCTACCAGCTATTGCTCTACATCTCAAGCGCATCTCTCTCTATGGGAGAATCGGTGAATAGATTCTAGAAGCCCCAAACAAATCCATATTCCAAATTACAGATTCCACAATCCAGATGGCTGAGGGTTCTAGAACAGATCCAGATGTGAGGGATCTGAAGAAGAGTCAGCTGATGTTATCTGGACGTTTGATCTGGCTAGCTCCGCCTGGATAGCAGAGAATTGACTGAGTCAGTCCCGTTCTCCTGCGGCTGTGGAGAGGGTTTTAGATGACTGCGTTCAGACTAGCGTTCCGTCTACGTGATAGTGATGGTGTCGTTCTACCATGCATCAGGTACAGAAGTGTCAGTCCCAGCTCTGAATGCTTTTAGAGAGGTTAGCCATCACAATGCGTTGGAGTGGATGAAGGCTGCTGTCGGTGTGTGCGTGTGTGTGCATGTTTTCTGTGTCTTTCATTTGTGGCGGTGCTGCACATGCCTGTCTCAGCAGAAGCTAACTGTTCATGCCCTCCCCTCCATCCCTTGCCCCAGATCAGCCCCATGGTGCTTTGTGATGTGATGTCTGTGAATGCCAGGTGAGGAAGTGACGTGACAATGCCTGACATGACCCTAGGACAGCCGCGCAGCCTCATTCAGCAGAATGGTCAGGTGAAGACAGGTGAGAAAGCTCTGTCTGTCGGACACTCGGCCACTAGTTCCACAATGCACATTTTTATGCTACCGGCCCCATTCTGTTAACCACACTTCTCCTTACAGTTCAACAAAACCTGACAAAAATATTTACAATGAGAGAAAAATGAAGTTATGGAGAAACAGTTTATGTAATCTGTCTGTGTACTTTGTATTTTTTTTTTTTTACTTTAGCTTTTTTTTATTATTATTCTTTATCTTTGATAACGACCCAATGACGAGGAACAACGAAACAAAACAAAGAAATAAAAGAAAGCAAGAAAGAAAGAAAGAAAGAAATCCAATCTTATCAACTAGAATTGCACAGTCTCACAGAGGTTTGGGGATGGAATGGAGAACCTGGAGTCCAAACAGCTGAATGAACACAGAGGGGAGGAAGAAAGGTCAAAGGTCATTATAAAGTTCATGAAGGGGTGAGAAGTTCAGAGTTCAGAAGACAGGAGATGACTGCACGGCGGGCGCTTACACTCCTCACACCTTTAGTGTGTGTGTGTGTGTGTGTTTGTTTTGTGTGTGTGTGTGTGTGTGTTTTGTTTTGAGCGTGGGTTTTTAATGGCAAAGAAACAACAAAAAATAGTCATTGAGTAGATGGATTTGTTTTTGAGCGTGTGTATTTTTCCCATCAAAATCAAATGAAGAGACTTTGGGGGGAGTGTGAGAGGGGGTCGGGGGATGACAAGAGCCCCCTGCAGTATGGCACACAATCAATGATGTCCTGGAGGTTGAAGAGATGGCGGAGAATTAGGGAAAAAAAGCAGTTTATGAGAGGTAGCCAGCCTTTGTTTTGTTTTGTTTGTCTGTCTGTTTGTCTGTCTGCTTGCTTGCTTGCTCTTAGCTCGGTTATGGTTAATCCAGTTGGTTGGCTTGGATTGTTTTGTTGTTTTCATTCTTTTTTTTTTTTTTTGGTGGGAGGGTAGGGGGTGATGCAGAGGCGTCATGACTGACATCATGTTATGGAGGGACATGCTGGCTTCATGAAGCGGATCCCAATGTGGATGTCCAACATACAAGAAAAAAAAAACTCAAAAAACATTTGGAATGGTTCTGTTTGTTTTCGTTTGGCACTCTGGACGGGTTGTGAGGGAAACGAGAGAGGCAGGGCAGAAGTGTCTGTGGGAGGTGGGTAGTGGTTGAAAAGGGAGGGGGGGGTAGACAGGGGCAGTGAAAAGTGCAAAAAAAGGGAGAAAGGTGTGCAGTGGGGAGGAGTAAACAGGAGATTTATGAATGGCATTTTGTTATAGTTGGTCTAGGTTAGAGAGAGAGAGAGAGAGCATCATACGAAGCAAAAAAACAGGAGAACAAGAACAGGAACAACAACAACAACAACAACAACAGTTAAAAAAAAATAAAGTATAGGAGTGCGAGAGGAGTGAACAGTGATATGACGTATGCAGTCTAACATTGCTGGTGCTTCGATGGGTGCAAGCTGAAGAGTGACCCTTGACCCCTGCAGACCGATGAGGAGAGCAGGGGAGTGTGGCGTGGCGAGGGAAGGGGTGGGGGTGGGGGGTTGGTTGGGGTCTTGTGGGGGTGGTTTCGGAGGAGTGTGGCTCCCCTGTTGCATACCCACAGAAAAGCAATGACAACTCCCACTCCTGACTACAACCATAAGTTTGCATCCCTCATCAAAGTCGCACTCACGCGCGCACACACACGCACACAGTCATACGCATGCACACACAGAAAAAAACAAAAACAACAACGCAACTGACACCTGCTAGATTGCCAGGCATGGATATGATGTCGCAGGCTCCCATCTTCCAGCCTGACGTTTAAAGAAAGACAACAGAACCACGCCATGGGAACTTCACCAGCTGAGTGAACAACAAGAAACTCAATAGTTTCTAATCAAGAAAGACTTTTTTTGTACGATTTAATGCTTTTTCCACCTCTCCCCTCTCCACTTGTTAAACATATGCATCTCTATGAAGCTCAGGCAACTGCATCAGACACAACGTGGAAGAAGTGGAAAAACAAACAAATGATATATATAAACAATAACAGTGGCTCTCGCCTTGTTTTGGCACATTTACCCCCACGTTTGTGAGTTTAAACAAACACAGAAATGATGAAAATTGTCAACAAGGTGCGGGGGGTATCCAAATAACGAGACAAAACAAACCGAACTCCCCCAGAACAATAATGCTCTCGTTACTGGTCAGCTTTGTGAAGTTTTTACAGCGGTGTTTATGGCATGCGAGCTGTTTTGGGTTTCCTGCGGCCTG
This sequence comes from Alosa alosa, assembly GCF_017589495.1. Lineage (NCBI taxonomy): Eukaryota > Metazoa > Chordata > Actinopteri > Clupeiformes > Clupeidae > Alosa > Alosa alosa. The sequence goes on from NC_063203.1 coordinate 27,414,286, forward strand.
TGATCACTTAAAACCGCCAATTAGATTTTAGTGCCAATCGCGCTGCACTAAACAAAGACAGTGTTTCATTACATTTCACTGCACTGAGAGCAACCAGGAGAAAACAATGGATTCACACCAAGTGTGTATTTTTTTGGTCGTCTTCTGCCTCCCAACATGCCATTTTTTTTTAGCTTGTGGAGGGTGACCCCAAAAAAAGCTCTCCCATTTGACTGGGGTAGAACATGAACCAAATGCTAAAGCCCCTTTTTTTTCTCTGAGAAAAGCTCAGGGGAGCCTCGAAATAGAAAAACACACAAGCTGAGCAGCGACAGAGAGCACCTTCCAGCCTACAGCTGACACATCAAAACACTCCGCCGTGGATGTGGAGTCCCACAGATACAAGAAACAAAAACAAAAAAAAGAAGTATGTGTGTATGGAGGAGAGGTGGGCTATTGAATTCAACGCATGTCAGGCAAAGCAATATAAAGTGCATATTATCATTAAGATAATGCTTTAGATCATGCTTATAGGGATGCTGATGATCAAAACAGACGCTCAGCCAGGGCCACATCCTACAATGCCTCAGGCTGGTGTTGATGTTCACGCAAATGTATAAAATCATGATCGAAAGAGAGATATGCAAACTTATGCTGAGGTGAGCACATTCACTCCAGATCTGGGTTTTAGTGTTCAAAAAACAGTAGTTTCAAACCCATTCTCTTCAAACAGTTAACAAACAGCTATAGAGAAATACAAATAAATCGATTCCTTAAAAAAACATGGATCTTAGTTATTATCATATTTGTTCAAATGTTGCACTCATATCTAATTATGGTAATGTGTTGACAACACTGTGTGTGTTCAGGAAACAATGCGACTATTAGTGTTGCCTAGATTAGGTGGATTAATGCGCCTCCCAGCTTGGTCTTAGCAAAAACAGTTGTTTTGGAAAAAAATCTCTTAAAAGTAATTTGAAACGCTCTACTCTTGTTGGCATGCAAAGATTTGTCTTGAAAATGAACAACACACACTGCCTAATCATCTTTTTTTGTAGGATTTTTCAGTCTTTGTCCTTTTTTTTAGTTGGTTTTCTTCACGCTTCACTGTGAGATCATGCAATATAGACGTGCAAAAAAGATAACATCTATTTCCACAAAATACAATTTGAGAACTATAAAATGCTGTATTAAGAATGCTGATAAATTATTAGACTTAAACCATGCAAACCTAACTACATGGCAGTCCTTCAGTCCTGTTACTTTAGCATTCATGCTAGCTAGCACTGAACGCCATTGTTTGGCTAACAAGATGGCTACCCTCTCTCTACTTAAAACTGATTGCTTGGGGGGAACAAAACTTACAACTAAACAGCAATTAAGTTAATCATACTCTTATTAGTTGAAAAAGTCGACCGATATCTCGGGATTCCTTTCTAATTAACTTACAAATGTGGTTTGTTTGGCACTTTTCACATTTTCTTACAAAAGTTAGTTCAATCTAATGGTTAAATCACACATTTACAGGTTGAGGGTCTGTAAATAGCTATTTTGGCACAGGTTAATCAGTTTTGCTATTACAGTTAACTTTTATTAGTATGCAATATTAATTACACCTCTCGCAACTAGAACATCCTTCTAAATGTTGAGTCAGATATGTTTTTTTTTTACTTCATTTTTAGTACATCACTTATTAAATAGCAGCATCTTCACAAATTAAAAAATAGTACATATGTAAACCTATTCAACATCTATGTAATCCAAAGCTCCTACAACAGACGCAATAAAAAGACAGGACAGGACAACATGCTACTACGAATATTGCTTCCAGTACTCAACACCTGTCGTTCTCCCCTTAAAAACAAAAAGTGGCCGCCCCTATTTTCTCTCATCTTCAGGGTGCTTTTAGCTCTACACATATAGAAAAATACAAAGCTGTCCCTCCCTACGCTTTGTTGGCACCTAATCTATAGCTGACCATCACATTATTTCACATTTTAATGTCACAGTTGTAATATCCAGTTATCCATATGTCACCAGATTTCCTCCTTTTTCCTTCATTTAAAAACATTCTCTCAGGGAATAGTGTGCATGTGTACTTCATGTAATTTGTATGTGTGTGTGTGTGTGTGTGTGTGTGAACAGACTTTAAATGATTCAGGAGGGCTATGGAGGTCTACAGTCCTTGCGTATGAAACTACACCTTTTTCCCAAAGAACTAAAAATCTCTGACGTGTGAGGTCAAACCCCAAATCGCATTGCCAAGTAAAGACCATTGTTAGTCAGGTTTTTAAAAGTGGCATGCTTTCAACTATTTCTTAAACATGTCAACTACATGAAGCATGCCGTTAAATCTCAGTGTATCCTGCGCGAAACCTGAGAAACTCCTGTTAAGCATGTGTGCCTGTAAGTATCACAACGAGTGGAAAGCGCATGCTGCCAGTTTGTTAGACCGACCCACTCTGTCCAATCCTGTCTGCCAAACTATTCATCAAGCAACGGGGGAATCTTCTGTCTTTCACAATGTCAGCCTCTGCCTAACCAAGTCCTCTCCCCTCCTGGCGTCTACAAACTGCATTTCCCAGAAGACCCTCGTTTGGGCTCTGCCTTCTCTGGTATCATTGTTGATTTGTGGGTGGGCAAGCGGTCATGCATTGTGACACCAGACATCCTCACCCATACGGAGATATGAGAGCGAGGGTATCTCGGGGGTTGATGCGTCAGAATGGGGGCGTGCACAGAGGTACAGAAAAGGACTGAAGTGTGTGTGTGTGTGGTGGTTGGTTGGGGAGGGGAGAGGAGTGGTGAGGGGGAGGTGAATGGCAGTAGATGGGAAGAAAGAAGCCTCCTTACCAAATCTGTTGAGATATACACTCACTGGCCGCTCCCATAGGCAGTGGTGACAAGAGGGATTCATAGCTTTGTCAAAAAGAAATCATTGTGGAGAAAGACAACACCATGTCAGATTCAATTGCTGTTTTCCCCCTTGATAAACGGTCACCGTGGAATTCCAGTGGGACAAAAAATCGACTGGATAGGCACCGCACCCAGCTGCATAAGCAGTTAGGTCAGAGAGAACGGGGGACAAGAACGCTGTTGCCTTTGTCTGGTCCATCACTCGTAATCTAGGGTGACTTTTTACTTTTTGTTTTTTGTTGTCGTCGTTTTTTTGCTTTTTGTTCAGCAGGACATGTCAGAATAGATCTCAGCGTTTGAGAGACTAAAAGGGGACTTGCTGGGGTCGGACTGTTTGGCTTAGCTGAGTTGGGCAAAAAGGGCGGCATTCACATACAGTACGTCAACAGACACTCTATCTGCATGTGTTGTTGAAGAGAAACATTAATATCAAGACGAGAAGAGACATGACACTTTCTCTCGCACAAGCAAAGTTTACTGTACGTGTTTGAATCTGAGCTGAGAAAGTGCCTTTCAATCTCTATCCTTTCAAAGATGAACTTCCAGGATAATGATTTGTGGTTATAAGCTGGCTGATAATGTTCTCAACTATGAAGGGCAAAACAAACAAACAGACAAACCAACAAAAGGGAAAACATATTGATGCTATTATCCTAGGAACCTGGATGACAATCCTCTCAAACGTGTCCCTGTTGTTCTGCAGCCAAAACCCGTGATTACCATTGGCTGGCCCCGACTGCGACGTAAACATTCCACCTCTCTTTCTCGCGTGTCCTCTCGTACTGGACCGCTGGGACACGAGATTCACCTCCGTCATCTAGTGTCTCTGCCCGATTTCCCCCATCGCCATGGGTACATTCCCTTTGATCAGTTTGGCCAAAAAGTCTTCGATATGGCACGAGACCCTGCCCTTATTTTTACTTCTTTATTTCAGTTTTTTTTTTTGGCCCGAATAAACGGCACCCATAGTTCACAGTGCATTAAGACGAACTTCAGTGTACTCCGATAGTAAAAAAAAAAAAAAAAAGATAAAACAAATAAACAAAATAATAACAACAGAAACTTAAAAGAGAAAGGAGGTTCAGCAGCATGTGCATGTTGTGTGTGGGAGGGGTCTCTGCTCAGAAAAGCATCTTTCATTGGATGCAGAGGACCCTACATGTTCCTACAGCTAGTGCCAAAGGGCTGGGTGCTTGCTCTCCGAGTCTGATATGATGTTTAAGTTGGAGATGATGCAGCTTTGGACTACACACTACTCTCTCTACCACTGAGGAAAGGGAAAACTGCAAGGGCCTGGCCGTTAACACATTTGATCTCTGCTCGTTCTTTGCAGTAGCACTGGTCCTTAAGGAAGTAACAATGTTCAGCCTTAAGTGCTTCATTTCCAAGTTTACTGAGAGATATAAAAAGTATGTCTACTTCCACTTAGTGTGGGCAGACCTATCCTGCAGGAGATCGGAGTTGGGTTTCAGAAAATTGAGACAAAGGAAAAATACAAAAAAAGAAAAACCTGGGGAGCTGAAGTTGAAAGGATATTGCATTTCATTTTGTTCTGGTGCAATCAATTACTGTAACGGTGCATACAGAGACTGCACTGATGCCTGTGATATGATCGATATTCTCATTCTGCAGATGCAAATGAAGCCTTTTCCATCCCTACATCTAGTCGAGACATGGTGCTTTTCCCTTTTGAGCACCAATACTCCATGTTCAATAGCTTCTTTTGTCTGTGTGTTTATGTGTGTGTGTGTGTGTGTGTGTGTTTGTCCTCTTCCTCTGTAATGTCTTGATGCCACAATGGATGCCAGTGCTGGCCTCTGCTTTTTTGTTTTCGACTCACGGGTGCCAACAGTGCACGTTTCACTGGACTTAAATAAGACATATATTACACTATGACACACACTATATAATCCACTTAAATAAAAAAAAAAAAAAAACTAAATTAAAAAATATTGTCTTTACATTCATGTCAACCTGAATTCACAGATTAAGAATAAAATGATAATAATTCAGTCCTTATGGGTGAAATCATATTAATAAATAATGTTGATGGCGATGATCATTTGTGATGATGATATAATCAGAATAATGATAATAATAATCATAATATTAACAATAGTAATATCCCTTATGCCAGACTGCAAGACCCTGTAGAGAATATGCCACAATCTCGATGTGCTCTGGTGCTACGTTTAGATTCTGACCCAACAAGGTGCATCTCCTGCTCATCAGCAGTCGTGCATCCCCAAGCAAAGCTCTGCCAGGGTCTTAATGCAACCACAACAGAGAGAGAGAGAGAGAGAGAGAGAGAGAGAGAGAGAGAGAGAGAACAGACAAACGACAACATGCACCTGGTCAAATTGGAACCATGTGGGGAAGTGGGAGAGAAAGAGAGAGAGAGAGAGTGAGATAGAGAGAGAGAGAAAGAGAGAGAGAGAGAGACCCTTACGAGGGGTAGGGCTTTGGGAGCAGCCTCTCTATGCAACTCCCCTCTCTCTGGTGCACCTGACACCCACCCCAACAATCCTCAGCCTAGAACCGAGAGGGCGTGGCTAAGAGAGTGTGTGTGTGTGTGTGTGTGTGTGTTTAGGAGTAGCACGGGGCAGGGCGGGTGGACAGGGGCATAAGTGTGTGTGTGTATGTGTGTGTGTGTGTGTGTGTGTGTGTGTGTGTGTGTGTGAGTAGGGGTGGGTGGGGTGGTGAGGTCATAGCCTACAGGTGTGTTGTTTTTTTTTTTAAATTCCTCAGAGGGCTTGTCTGCGATCTCATCTATCCCACAAAAAGAGGGGCTGATATCTTCTTTTCTTTTATGTTTGTTTGCTTGGGGAGAGGGGGGGCACAGGCTAATTGGGAAAAATTGGAGCTGAAGGCAAAAATATAAATTGTAAAAAACAAAAACAAAAAAGAAATCTGTCAGCTAGAGAGGACCTGGGTCTAGAGGGGAGGTGGGGGAGGGTTCTAGAGAGCACCCCCCCCACCCCCACCACAACCACCCCTCTACCTGTTCCTCTCAGGACCTGCAGTGAGGCAACATGCCAGTTTAAATGCCATTCACCGCTGTCCTGAGAAACGCGCACGGACAAAACTAAACAAAAACAAGAAACCAAAACAAAAGACAAAAACAAAACAAAACAAAACAAAAAAAAAACATGTAGAATACTAAAAAATCCCAAAGATCAAGACTTACGAAATAAAACCAATATTTACATTGTACACATTTTTTTTTCTTGGTTTTCGACATGATCATTTTTTTTATCTTCTCTCTGAGTTGACTTTGTTTCCCATCATTCGTTTTGAAATACTGATAGACACGAATAAACGTGTGGATGATTCCTTCCTTTCTCTCTCTCTTGCTCTCTCTCTCTCTTTCTCCACTCTCCTCTCTCAGCCCTTGCTTCGTTATTCCTCCTTTATTCTCTCCATCCTCCCGTTTAGCCCACCTTCTGGGGGTTGGTGGCGCGGACTCCTTGCTCGTACGTGATTCGCTGGCTGATGAGATACTGGGCAGCCTGCGTCGCCGCTGGCGATCCGGTGATGGTGACCTTGCGGTTCCGGGTTCCCGGGATGAACTCGCCCTTTTTGGAGATCTGGATCCGGGCGCCGGTCAGTTCCTGGTATTCCACTAGCGTCTTGCCGCCCTTGCCCAAGATGGCACCGACGAGGTTCTCGGGCACGGCGATTTCCACGACGTCCTTGGCGCCCTCGCCCAGCTTCTCTGTGGCCAGCAGCGAGCTGGCGACCAGCGGGGAGGCGGCGCTCAGGTAGCCGTTGGTGGCGCCGGTGGCCGCGGCCAGCGATCCCAGCGTGAAGCCGCCCAGCGTGGCGGCCGGGTGCCCGGCGCCGTGGGACAGGGCCACTGGCGCATTTCCACGCCAGCAGGTTAGCGGGGCGCCGGCGGGCGGGTTGGGGCACTGGCGGCCACGGCGGCTAGCACGCCGGAGGCGGCGGCCGGGTTGAGCCCCAGGCCCAGCGAGTTGGTGTTGTAGCCGTAGCTGGCTAACGTGTTGAGCGCCGAGGTGATGGCCAGCAGGTCGTTACCTGAGAAGCTGGACATGGCCGTGGGGAAGGCGCCCACCCCAGCGAGGCTCGCCTGGCCCAGGAGGCTGGAGGCGGTGGCTGCCGCAGCGGCCGCGGCGGCGGGCATGACCTCGGTGGAGTTGGCGTAGGGAGAGCCGGTGGGGTTGGAGTTGGCCACGGGGCCTGTGATGTTGGAGTAGCTGATGTTGAGGCAGCTGCTGCTCTGGGGGTCCTCCTGGATCTTCTGGACGATGATCTCCACCGCTTTGCGGTTCTGTTCAGGCTCGCCGCTGATGGTCACCACGCGCTCCTGCAGGTTGATGCCCTCGGGCTTCTGCGAGAGCTGCACCCAGGCACCGGACTGCTCCATCACGGCCTTGACCGTGGCGCCACCCTTACCGATGATCAGGCCTGCCGTGCTGTTGGGGACGATGAGCTTAGCCTTGAGGAGAGAGAGTGGAGGGAAGAAAGGACAACAGAAGACAAGAGAAGAGAAGAGAAGAGAAGACAAGACAAGAGAAGAGAAGAGAAGAGAAGAGAGGGAAAAAGAAGAGGGAAGATTTTAGTCAATATCACTACACACTATATGGAATCAGGGTCAGGTAATGACTTTGAGCTACCGTCATTTCCCATCTATATATCCTATATATAGGACTTTATAGGGTTATACGATTTTGCAAGAAAAAATAAGGGATTTGTTATAAATGTCAATGCATTTCTTTTCTTCATTTTTCTGTATGATTAAAACATGATCTGATTCATTAGGCTGTTGGGCACTTCAGTTAATGCATGGGTGTGGTCAAAACACAGTGGTTTGTACACGATGTGGCTAATATACAGTGTACAATATACGATTACTGTAAAGCTAATTCCATTTCATAAAATTATACTACATATAATACAACTAAAAGTGTGAAAATATGGGCACATATATATCTGTCACAATAGTATCATTAATTTGTAATTCTGGAATTACAAACGCTGAAGTTTCAGACGAATGAAGGGCCTGTAATCCTCTGACAAGCTTTCCCAAAGCCGACATTTTTTTACTCCTGATTGAAACATGCAAGGACCACCCTGCATATCTGTTGGTTAGGGAATCCCCCCACCGTGGAGCTGATTTGAGAATTCAACTTAAAGAGTAAATAACATCTTTTTTTTTTATAAGGAAAAGCTTAACAAAGTGAAATGTTGCCAGGAAACCAGTAAAACATGCTGGCTAACCACCAGTTCATAAGGAGAGAGGGGAGGGGGCATAGGAGGCGTAGAAAACAAACAGACTGGCTAAGCATGTCAGCATGACACACGGGCACAACAACAACAACTGCAAAATGCCTGGAAATACAGTTGAAGGAAATTCATGAGAAAAGAAAAACAGCGGCACAATGCTCATTTTTTTGGTCAATCGACGGGTGGGTGGAAGAAAACGGAAAGAGAAAGAGAGAGGGAGAGATGGAGGGAGGGAAAGAGAGAGAGAGAGGGAGAGATGGAGGGAGGGAGAGAGAGAGGGAGAGAGGGAGGGAGGGAAAGAGAGAGAGAGAGGGAGAGATGGAGGGAGAGAGGGAGAGATGGAGGGAGAGAGGAGGAGATGGAGGGAGAGAGGGAAAGAAAGAGAGTTTTTTTGTCGTCCTCCTGGCTGTGAATCACTGGGTATAAAGAGGCTCCTCGTGAAAAGCACCGAGTCCCAGGGGTCAGGGTTGCCATGGAAACCCAACTCCAGCATTCAAGGGGGAATTGAAAGGGAGTCGGAGCGATGCGTAGCAACCGAACGCCCTCCCTCTGCCCACACACACACACACACACACACACACACACACACACACACACTCTCTGCTCTCCCGCCCACATTCATACACACACACACACACACACACACACACACACACACACACACACTGCATACCCGCCTACACTCATACACACACACACACACACACACACACACACTCTGCTCACCCGCCCACACTCAAACACACACACACACACACACACTCTCTGCTCTCCCGCCTACATTCATACACACACACACACACACACTGCACACCCGCCTACACTCATACACACACACACACACACACACACACACACCCTCACTGTGCCTGCCCACACACACATACACACAATCAATAGCCTACCTTTTCCTCCACTCCACACTACCATGTGATTGCCTGAGCACACAGCATCCTAGACAAGACAAGCACCCCCTCCCTCCTCTACAGCGGCCCTACACCCCATCTCCCTTATACACACATGCACTCAGCACACCATCTCCCTTTATATACACACATGCACTGAGCACCCCATCTCCCTTTATATACACACATGCACTCAGCACACCATCTCCCTTTATATACACACATGCACTCAGCACCCCATCTCCCTTTATATACACACATGCACTGAGCACACCATCTCCCTTTATATACACACATGCACTCAGCACACCATCTCCCTTTATATACACACATGCACTCAGCACACCATCTCCCTTTATATACACACATGCACTCAGCACACCAGCTCCCTTTATATACACACATGCACTCAGCACACCATCTCCCTTTATATACACACATGCACTCAGCACACCAGCTCAACATGCCCTCACTTAGCACACACATCATGCAATTAGGGGCTGCAGAGAAACACTCACACCCTTACACACACACACACACACACACACAAACACATAACACATGGGGAGAGCACCAATATCATGTTCAGAAAGGCACACACACAGACACACACACACACAGGCACACACACACCACTCGCCCTTTGTGTTACAAGCTCCAAGGTGAAGAGTAAGGTTGGTAGGTGAAAAGGGAGGGGTACCAATGTGTGTGTGTGTGTGTGTGTGTGTGAGAGAGCAGGGGGGTAGGGGGATAAAATCCATTATATAGATTTTGCCTGATTTGTATTCATTCATGTGCCTCAACGTGCACACACACACACACACACACACACACACACACACACACACACACACACAGACACACAGACAAACACACACACTCTGCGCTATTTTGGGGCACAGCTTGACACAGACACCATTTCACATGCATTGTCTCACCCTGCGTGGAAAGTGGAGACAGATAATTAAAGTGGATGAAGCTATAAAGCCTCTCTGGTGACTTTTATAGTGGGGCCAAACAATGCACACACCCAGCCCAGCCACCTCCAATCTAATACATAGGGTAGGGAAAGGAGAGATAGGGAGAGACAGGGAGAGAGAGAGAGAGGGAGAGAGAGGGAGAAAGAGAGAGAGAGAGAGAGAGAGAGAGAGAGGGAGGGAGGGAGAGAGAGGGAGAGAGAGAGGGAGGGAGAGGGAGAGAAAGAAAGAGAGAGAGAGGGAGGGAGAGAAAGAGAGAGAGGAGAGAGAGAGGGAGGGAGGGAGAGAGAGGGAGAAAGAGAGAGAGAGAGGGAGAGAGGGAGGGAGAGAGAGGGCATGAAAATTGGAAAAGAATAGAGGAGGACAAATAGCGAGAGAAAGACAGAAAGGAAGGCAGAGATAGTGAACACAGGAAATAGGGGTTGCTAATTGACTGAGTCGTACATTTCTTTTCTTTTGTGTGATTTGCTCTCTCTCTCTCTCTCTCTCTCTCTCCCCCATTCTCTTTCATCCCTTGCCTTCTTTGTCTGTTTCGGTTCCAATCAGTGCGTCTCAAGGTTCCGTCACTGTCGCAGAACATGCGGCATGTTCCGCCGCTACAGCTGCTTGGCCTTGGCTTGCTGGAGCCTTTGTGCTACAGCTGCCATCTCAAACACTTCAGCGCGAAATGGAAAATATACCGAGGGTGTCAACACAGACTGACGGTGAAGTGTTCTTTTGAAAACAACACCACACACACACACACACACACACACACACACACACACAGCTACTGTAGGTGATTAGTCCCACAAATATGACTTAATCCACTAATATATTTTTTTCCTTTAATAACTTCACTTTTTGATGGAAGGAAGAAGAGGAAGAGAAAGAGGGAGAGAAAGAGGGATAGAAAGAGGGAGAGAAAGAGGGATAGAAAGAGGGAGAGAAAGAGGGAGAGAAAGAGGGAGAGAAAGAGGGAGAGCGAGGAGGAGAAAATCCTTCACGCTCTTTCCCAGAAGAGGACACATGGAGCGCCATCGATCAATGTTTCTCATGTGCAAAGCGCTGCGGCAAAAAACAAATTGGTCTCGCTTCGCTTGGCTTCAACCACTGCTCCTCAGAGGGATCTGTGAAGACCCCCCCCACACCACCACACACACACACACACACACACACACACACCCTTCGAATCCCCAAAACCTGCCTCTGAGGCTTCAAACACCGTAGAGAGTACGCAGACGAGAAAAGCGTCCGAGGGATTTTTTGGGGATTAAACAGGAATAGACGCTAATGTGGGTGCTGAGCTACGGCTAAATCACCAATTCCATGGTCGGGTTGTCGTAGTGGAACTTCCTTCCTGTCCTGTGGTGGGGTTCTAAAGGTCACGGATTCCAAATGACAGCTCCACGTGCTGCTTGTGGGAATGTTATGTGTCACATGACTTGCATGTGAAGACAAGGGAACGAGAGGGGAGAACAGGCGAGCTGTATATCACCCCACAAATGACTCTCTCTCCACACATCCATTCCACACATGCACTTCATCCCTCCAGGTGATATGTGTGTGTCATTCCCTGGCAGTTTCTGAGTCTTATATCTACATTCATTTATCCAGCAGATGCCTTCGCCCCGAGGCGAGGCACCAAATGAATGTGGGCTGTATTTTATATGTGACACCAGAGAAGCGGCGAGTCATATTTCCTCCCTAAGAAACTCTCCCACCTGGGAACGTGACCTTTTCTGACTGAAATACAGAGAGAGATAGAGAGATAGAGAGAGAGAGAGAGAGAGAAAGAGAGAAAAAGAATACAGAAAAAGTCTCCAGCAGTACGAGTCTCCCTGTTCTGGCTGAGCTCATCACTCATCTCATCACGGGGGCCACGTTACCGTCAGCGGCGGCTGATTTATATCGGCCGTGCGGGGCTGAAAATCCTGGGGGATCAGGGCGCCGCTGGAACACGGAGTGGGAGATGTAAACGGCAGGCGCGGCAGGCGCGGCAGGCGGCGGTTGTGGTTGTGGCGCAGGAACGAGTGGCCGTGCCGCGGGGCATAAATAGCAGCCGTGGCGCGACGCGCGAGACCAGCCTCTTCCCCCTGGAGAGGAGCGCTGTTGGCTGGCTGGCCCCCGATTGGCTATTTTATGGGAAAGCCCAGACAGATAGCGGGATGCACAGTATTTACAGCATCACACAGCACAGCGCAGCACCACACAGCACAGTGCAGCATCCAGACAGCACAGCGCAGCATCACACAGCACAGTGCAGCATCACACAGCACAGTGCAGCATCCAGACAGCACAGCACAGCATCACACAGCACAGTGCAGCATCCAGACCTGCACCTTTGAAGCCATCACACCAGGCCTGTGTAGCACACAGCACCACGCCAGACATGCTCTCTTCTCTCTCTGTGTGTGTGTGTGTGTGTGTGTGTGTCAATCTCATTTAGCCATCTTTCTCTCCTCTACTCCTTCTCTCCATCTCCAATATGCTCTCTCTCTTTCTTTTTGCTGTTCTCAAACTCATCTCTCTCTTCTCTCACTTTTCTCCCTTTCGAATCTATTTCAATCTTTTACTCTGACACGCTTTTTCAAGCCCATCACAAAATAATTTCTCTCGTTCTCCCTTCTGCCCTCTCCTCTCCTGTTTTTCTTGCTCTCTTCAAATTGATTTCTTTCCCTTTTCTTTTTGCCCTCATTCGATTCATTTTCTCCCGGTATACAGGAGCTACCCCACTATATATAGCCACATATTTTT
>NC_063203.1:27432045-27442045 GCF_017589495.1 Alosa alosa
AAAGATTTTTTTGTTTTTTCCCTTCGTCATTTTAGACATTATAGCAATTTTCCTGATGTCACTTTTAATTTAGTGGACGGGTGGCCCACACAGCTACGGCCTGGGCCTGTCTGTGTGTGTGTCTGTGTGTGTGTGTGTGTGTGTGTGTGTGTGCTGTCGCTCGCTGAGAAACATGATTAGATTGTGGAGTCTGCCTAATTGAATAGCCCAGGCTTGCTGGTGTCATGGAGCCAGTACTGGTTTGGAATAATGCTGCCACTTAACGTAATCGCTCCCGAGAATTATGCGGAGAGAGGACCGCACGCATGGCCATTTCTGAAGGCAACCCCCAACAGAACAGAAGAGAACAGCTGACTGATGGAATGGACGCTGTGCCCTGGGGGAGGTGCTTCCCATAATGCATTGCTGTCTGATGACCACTAATGATAACTAAGAGGTAGAAAGAGAGAGAGAGAGAGATGAGGGTCAAAATGTTATAAATTTAAGGATGGTCCTCTACTAGGAGGTCCGAAATTCCCCAGGGTCCAGCTGTGTTTGTGATTTGGTTACCATGGAAAGAGTGGCTTTTAGTCCTCCTTTGGGTACCAATCCAGCGGCCATGTTTGTATTGTGTTTGTGTTGTCGTTGTTGTTCTTGGTTCCCGGCTGAGAATGAGAATGGAAATGACCCCTGACCTCACTGGCCGCTCTCCAGCCTGGTCTGAGAGCAGCGCTGCGTCAGCGTCATGTCCAATGAGGCAGCGGACCTCCATCTTGTTTTTCACTCCCCCACTGTCATCCTTCACTTCTCCAGCAAATCATAAATTACCATAATTACAATAAATGATGGATGATTCAATAAGTCTTTTTTTTTTGCTAACTGCAGATCTGTCTCGGCGTGTTCTAGGGCATTAGGGGGGAGATTGTTCATCGGAACCCTCGTTTGTTTACACAGAGCTGTCACATCTCTAGCAACAGTAACACAATGACATTAATAACAATATTCCCTTCTGCAGACACAGATCGGCTAGAACCAGGCATCTCAACTCTAGTGCACGGAACAACAGTCTCGCTGGAGAGCCTCGGCATCTCACTGTGTGTTCTCTATCAAAAGTCCAGGCCATTTATAGGTGATCCACGGCGTATTTGTGGACAACAAAACGTCGTTTTTTATGCTCTTTTTCCATGGAGTGGGCCTGCTGCGCCCTTAAAGTGAAAACGACTTCCCTCTTCCTGTGGGCGTCGGGCGACGCGCTTCCTGTGGCGGCCGGGCGAGGGGGGAACAACAGGATGTGGAAGCAGCTGTTGGCTGTCGGGGTGACAGGTCACAGGAAGTCTGCGCCTACCTGAGGAAGCCACCAGAAGGTCTCTCCAAAGGTCAGACTCTGTGCCGTAACCATGGTGACTTAAATGCTGTTAGGAAGGCCATCAAACAACTCTTGTATTTGCTTGTAAGTGCCTGACTGATGTCTTCCCTGACTGAATCTGTGACACTAACTGTGTCCTTCCTCAATAGCCATTTGCCTGTGAGATTAGTGACCAAGACTGCAGAGACAAGATGACGTGAGAGGGGAAGAGAGGAGAGGAGAGAAGAGCAGAGGAGAGCAGAGGAGAGGAGAGGAGAGGAGAGGAAAGCAGAGGATAAGAAAGGAGAGGAAAGGAGCAGATTGGAGAGGAGAGGAGAGGAGAGGAAAGGAGCAGATTGGAGAGGAGAGGAGAGGAGAGGAGAGGAAAGGAGCAGATTGGAGAGGAGAGGAGAGGGGAGGAGAGGAAAGGAGCAGATTGGAGAGGAGAGGACAGGAGAGGAGAGGAGAGGGGAGGAGAGGGGAGGAGAGGAAAGGAGCAGATTGGAGAGGAGAGGAGAGGAGAGGAGAGGGGAGGAGAGGAAAGGAGCAGATTGGAGAGGAGAGGAGAGGAGAGGGGTGAGGCAGAGCAGCTGTTGCCTAACATGACTTTGCGTCTTATCTTACATCTCCCAGCCACCCTGCTCCCCCCGAGGGGCTCTCAGCAATCACACACACACACACACACACACACACACACACACACACACACACACACACACACACACACACACACACACACACACACACACACACACACACACACTCTAATACCACAACAGCCGCACTCACCGCACGCATTCCTCTGGCCTAGCATTGCTGCTTTGTTCCATGAGAATCTGCCACACGCGCAGCGCTAACGCTAGTGCTAGCCTTGGCGCCGCTAGAGGGGATCAAGGAGGAGGCCCGTTGAACTGCTGCTCATGTGCTACAAAGGACACTGTGATGGGAGTCCAGCCCAGCGCCACATGGACACTGCAGGCCTCTCTGTTCTGCCTCAGAGTGGACGTGGGGGACACTATCAGTCATGTGAAAGAGGGGGCTGTGTGGGAGCTGTGTTTGGAAGCTGGCTGCTGATGTCTCCTAAAAGCCCAGCGTGCTTATATTAAAGCGCATGCTTGTTAAAGCATATTCATACACCCTGGGCCTGATGGATGGGGGAGCCAGCAAAGCGCACGACAATCAATTTTGTATTTCTGCAATTGCACAATTCTGTATTTCTGCAATTGCAGATGCTGATGAATCACTTTTCTCAATTATGTTATTCCAAACGGTGTGTGAGAGACAGAGTGTGAGTATATATGTGTGTGTGTGTGTGTGTGTGTGTGTGTGTGTGTGTGTGTGTGTGTGTGTGTGTGTGTGTGTGTGTGTGTGTGTGTGTGTGTGCGTCTGTAAAAGTGCCAAGCTTGCAGAGTTACTGTCCCTATAGAGAAATCCAAAGGCAGCAGAAAAAGTGTGTGTGTGTGTGTGTGTGTGGCTGTCTATGTGTGTGTGTGTGTGTGTGTGTGTGTGCCTTGTCTGATAAGCCTTATAATTACACACATTAATAATTGGAGCGACAGCTCTGCCAGGGCACCGTGAGAGCCGCCACGTCCCATGAATAAGGTTATGGCCCCTGCCAACCCCACACTGCACACTAAGCACAAATCCCATCCACCAATCGGCAAACCCAGCCCAGAAGCGTCCCCACCCGCCCCGGCCTGCGCTCCCACACGGACGAGTCCTGCTCAGCGCCCTGAAGGACGATGTCGGGGCAAACTGGCCTTATAAAAAAAAATTATTTTTTTTTTAATTTTTTGGCCTTTTATGCCTTTAATTGACAGGACAGTAGAGAATGACAGGAAG
Source organism: Alosa alosa (assembly GCF_017589495.1). Lineage (NCBI taxonomy): Eukaryota > Metazoa > Chordata > Actinopteri > Clupeiformes > Clupeidae > Alosa > Alosa alosa. Next base: position 27,435,212 of record NC_063203.1, read on the forward strand.
TGAGTGGGAGAGAGAGCAGGGGTGGGATCCGGAAAGGACCACGGGGTGGGAATCGAACCCGGGTCGCCAGCGTACGGTGCAGGTGCCCCAGCTAGTTGCGCCACAGCTGGGGCCCTGGCCTTATTTAATTAACCGTATGTCAAACAGGACCTACCGTATGAGGTAGGTCCTGCACGCACAATGGAAAACAATGTATTGTGGCTACTGCGGAGGATCAATAGGGTGCAATCATGAAGTGACCGCTTACGATAATCACTTAAAGAGATTGGGAGCAGGATCATTGGCTTGTCTAATTGAGCGCCCGGGTATGTTTGTCTGTTTGGTGTTTTTGCGCTCTGCGCAGACTGATGGTGCCTTTGAGTTAACTGTGTGGGGGCGACGCTCATTGGAAAACATGTAGTGGGTGCAGCTGCACACTAATGCAGTCACAGTTAATTTCAATTCGACTCAATTACACGTGTGGATGTGGCTCCCCAAACAATGAAAACTGTCTCAGGGGCACTTCTTCGGAAACCGAGATCTGACCCTTCCCGAGCGAACCGTTTGGTGATGCTGTCATATGCTCGCATGCTCAGGCAACACATGCATCACATCTGGTTTGCAGTGGCAATTCGCTGGTGCATAAAAATAACTCTGTGTGTGTGTGTCTCTGAGTGTGTGTGTGTGTGTGTGTGTGTGTGTGTGTGTGTGTGTGTGTGTGTGTGTGTGTGTGTGTGTGTGTGTGTGTGTGTGTGTGTGTGTGTGTGTGTGTGTGTGTGTGTGTGTGTGAGAGCGTGTGTGTGTTGGTATGTGGGGTATGTGTGTTACTAGTGGGTGATGGTGTGGGCTAGTTGTCTATCTCACCCCTGTGTGGTTCTAACATAAACATCATGGGTATGCTATTCCCAAGGGCACAGTACCAAGTAAAATGTATGACTACACCTAACAGTATACCTACTATACCCACACCTACCACTTTCACTTTAATACGGTATATATAGTACCTTCACATTAGTACAGTATATATATATGTAGTATACCTATATAAAACAGTACATACAGTATGTTGTGTTGTTTGGAAAAATAAGATGGAGAGGAAGGAGACTCTATGCGATGAACATGTGGTGGCCAAAGCCACACAAGAGAGAGAGAGAGAGAGAGAGAGAGAGCTTACTACTGATCAAACTCAAATCCTGAGTGTGTCCTGAATGCTCCTCGTCCCCACACGCTGCGAGGTCAAAGGTCATGAAAACAGCGCCAGATTAAACCCTCTCTGACCCCAATATCGCTCTGAGCTCCAAACACAACTTTGTTATGACGACTATGATGCATCATTTCTTATTTTTTATTAAGACGGATCACGCTATTTGCAGAGCATAAAAAGACATGGGTACAGTTTCTAGAATGGTTCTTAGCAAGGGTTCTTTCCAGAATCCAGAACTAAAGTGGTGTTCGAAGTGAGCTTAAATGAACAATCACAACATATTAGTGCGTGCAGTGCTATGTGCATACACGGTTTGTATTTGGCATATATAGATATCGTATTAGATCTATCATGTGTCCAACAGTGATGTTATTACAAAAGTATGATGATCAGGGAATGTTTACCACTGCACATGTGCGTTCTATAAAGCTTGTTTCTTTGTTTTGGTCATCTTGCAGCCATTTTCCAGGCAAGAAGAAAACAAAATAAATGTAAAAAGCAATGGCCAGAAAAATGGATAGAGTAGAAGTAGAATATTAAGAAATATCTATCTCTTCATTACGTCTTTTGAATAATTGGCAAAGCAATGTGGTCATAGCTGAATAAAAAAACTGCATTCTGTATTTTGAACAGAAAAAACTATTCATTGTGCATTTACCAAGTTAAAAGTAGTACCTTTGAGGGCTGTTCTTCAAAGAAAAACACTTCATCTCATAAAGCACCATGTCTTGTCTTGTCTTTCTAAGAGTGAACAACATCAGCCTGACAGCCAGTCGGTTGCATCCGCTTAACCTTCAGCTCTCCGCTGTGTCCAATTACGTGCTAAAGCCCCATTGCTCATCGGAGCCCTTTATTCCATTGGTCCTGTTGAGGATGATTGGGGAATTAAGGGTAATTACGTTTTTTTTTTTTTTTGCCTTGTGTGTTTCCATTTTGGTCTGCCAGTCATCTGTTCGGTGAGTCACACAAGAACAGGCCAGTAACATGATTTGAAAACAAGATCTAGTCATGTTCAAAGACAAATAAAAAAAATCAGCACATTCACTAATAAGGTATACTTGATCTTGTCTTAATTTCAATTACACAGCACAATCTGTTTTAAAAGAATTTGAAGGTGTGACATGTATAACTACAGTGCAGTACAGTGTGAATTTTAGTGAAAATAAAAAATTAGCTTGTTCCCCCTCAAGTGTTCACTTTTCCTCCAATCTCCCAAGTCCAGGAGGGCTAATCAGGATTAGCGTGTAATAAGGCATTAGTAACTGCTGACATGGAGACTCATGAGGCTGCAGCCCCTCTGAAACAGCTTTTGGGGGGCCTGCAGTTCTCCCTGCCTTAGCTCTCCTGACTATCAGCTAACGGGCACCTGGGGGGGGTTAGTGGCTACCACTGCCGCTGGAGAATGATGATGATTCAGAGGGAGGCCTTGCCATTCCAACACCCTGTTATGAGATGGCAGGAGAGGAGACGAGAATGGAGCTCCATGATGGCTGCTGTGTGTGTGTGTGTGTGTATGTATATGTGTGTGTGTGTGTGTGTATGTATATGTGTGTGTGTGTGTGTGTGTGTGTGTGTGTGTGTGTGTGTGTGTGTGTGTGTGTGTGTGTGTGTGTATGTATGTGTGTGTGTGTGTATATGTGTATGAGGGGCAGGGGGGTCATTCCTGGAGAGGAGACATGCTCAGGCGAGCGTGCTCTCTAAGTTGAGGGGTGCACTTGAGCTTGGGAAGGAAGCTTTGCCCAGGGCATGGGGTGATTGGTTAACCCTTTTCCCAGCACTTTCATGTGGTCCGCTAACCAACTGGGCACCCTAGTGCCCCACCCATTTAGCCTCCAACGCACCCCTGTCCAGCTGTGGATTACATCAGTCTCACCTTGTTGCTTTGCCACCTGTTTAGATCTTAGACTTTTCTGTCATATTTACTCCTTCAGCAGTAGAGCATCTTCACTTACATCAGCACAGGAGAACCTCCATCCTTAAAGAATATGTTTTACATCAAGATGTGTAAAGCTTATGAAAACTCAGTTAGGTTACTTTGATTAAACTGCAGCGTGTTAGCATAGTTTGTGGATAGGAGTGTCCTCGGGCCTGTGTAGCTGCTGTCTAGACCTGCTTTAAGTACAGAGTAATCCATGACTATCATGCCTTTTACTTGCAGTGAGAGCAGCAACATCTCTGTTTATATGCATCATTACAGCAAGGAAAGCATTGTTAAAACAGTTTGCTGGCAAAGGCGTTTATAATTGATAGTGAATCTGCTTAATGTCCTGGTTGCACTCTGTGTAATTAGCCTTGTATAAGCTATTGCCTCAGATGTCTTTGGATTGTGCTAGAGGGCCTGTTCGCAATGCATGCTGCTCAGATGGGGGGTATGCTTACACACACACACACACACACACACACACACACACACACACATACACACACACATGTGCACACACACACACACACACACCTCCACCTCATCCCTGCTTTCAGGGTTTTCCTTCGGAGCCTGGGGACAGGAGGTGGGTGCTGCCAAAGGATGTGACACTGTTTTTATGATGCAACATGAGAGGCCTCGGCATGAGTCCTGCAGGCTCGGCCCCTCGGCCCACAAATCAGCCCTGTCAGGATCAGGCCCTGATCGTCTGAGGCCTGGACCACGCACAGGAAACACAGGCAGAGGAGGAGAAAGGGAGAAAAAAACCCTCTCTCTTTCTCCCTCTCTCTCTTTCTGTCTCTCGGCCTTTCTCCCTCTCTTTCTGTCTTTCTCCCTCTTTCTCTTTCTGTTTCTTGGCCTTTCTCCCTCTCTCTCTTTGTGATTCTCACTCTTTCTCCCTCTCTCTCTTTCTCCCTCTCTCTCTTTCTGACTCTCTCTCTTTCTCCCTCTCTCTCTTTCTGACTCCCGCTCTTTCTCTCTCTGAAACTTCTGTGAGAGGGGAAAAAAGAAAAGGCCGACTGTAACTTTTACAGACGCGGCACGGCAGCGTGCGGCTTCTCCAACTCTTTTGGCTCGGCGCTGCCAAATTTCCAGTGAGCGCTTACATCCCTGCATATCACGTCGGAGATAAGAATAGCAGATCTCCTCCTTCTCCAATGAAAACAGCACACAGACAGGCCTTTAATCCGCACTGGGCTTAATGGAGATGCAGCGTGATACGGCACATGTGAGCCAACAACACTCACTTGATCTCCAACTCGGGCCTACCACAGGTTTTCAATGGGACGCCAGGTCAGTGCACACTGACCACTGAGTTTGGGGCGGCTGACCCGTTTGCTTCATAACTATTCAAAGAGTCACGTGACTCAGTAGGGTTCCACCGAGTGGTGGTCTGAGGTTCTACCTGGTACCCGCCTATGGACCCCCCCCCCCCAGCAGAGTCCATTTGAAGCTGTTTTGTAAAGAAAAGCATGGGAGCTTAGATGTATAATGTACATGCATGCCAAGGACTATAGATTATAGAATAGAATAGAATAGAATAGAATAGAATCTTTATTTGTCATTGTAACAGATACAACAAAATCAATTGACTAGTCGGGGCCTTTGCATTTACATGCATTTATTTATTTATTTGATCAACGCTCCGGTACAATTTAGATGCAGATTAGTCTGAACTCTCAGGCTCATCGTGACCTTAGTGATGCTAGCACCAGGCTTTAGTAGCCACAGGTACCTTTTACAGAAGGTCAGTCTACTGGGGGAAAATGAGCTCATATAATCTAATCTCCCCCACCTGTTTCAGAACGCCACAGTATGCTAAGTGGTGTATTTATACCACCTCATCAGGCCGAGGCAACAGTGAGGTTTTTCCTAGAAGGTTAATAACTATGGTGGTAGGTAGACTTCCAGGGAGAGATATTTTGTAAAAGGAGGACTCAAGCTCATGCATACTTGGCAGAGATCCTTCTCAGGCAGGCACTGAGAGGACTACAGTATGTAGTGTAGTCATGGAGACATGGCCCCACCCAGAGGTCCTAGCTGGACAAGCTTTTGCTTTTTCGGTATTAGGGCCGGTCCATTACGGTCCACAATGATGACAGACAAGACAGCCTGCCCTGACTGGTGATGGAGGGGTTTAGGTTTCGAGGGGCACAAACACATTTTGTGAAATGAAGCTAATTACTTCTCGTGGTCCTCTAGCAGTCCTCTGTCCGTCCACTGTGCTCAGAAACAGAGTGGCCTCAGACTTCAAGAGTCATAAACAATCCCTGCCAATCAACGCGCCACTTCAGGAGAGGAGAGGGTTATCATTTGATCAGTAGAAGAGAGGGTCAGGAGAGGAGAGGGTTATCATTTGAGAGGCTGCGGAGCTAAAACATCAACAAACAGCAGCATGGTGGGCCGGGTCTTTAAGTGTGCATGTGTGTGGGCTAAGGGGCTCGCAGGATGGGGCTGCTGAGTCGGACGTGTGGTGCGTCCTCACCTGTTTGACGCGGTCGGGGTTGACGGTGGTCTGGGGCTGCAGTATGCTGACCGGCTCGGTCTTCTGAGCGCTCTGGGGCATCTCGCGGACCTTCTCGGCGATGAAGTTGTGGACGGAGTTCAGCGCCTCCACAGTGCCCTGGATCAAGCACACCCGCTCCGTCGTTCCTGTCGGGAGAAAGCGAAACGAAAACAGTCAGTCTAAAAACGTGGGGAACAACGTGGGGAACAACGTGGGGGCAGCAACACGAAGAGCCGCTCGTTCGACATTCAGTCGCAAAAACGTGAAAAACAACACGGGAGTGGCAACAGGTCGTGGCACGAAGAGCCGCTCGTTTGCACGTTTGCGCGCCACATGTTGCCGAGGGACTCCCCCAAGCGTCTTCATAAAACGCCATTATTACACGCTAATAACTCCTCGCTCGGCTCCCCGGCTTCTCTCTATATAAATCTCCAAATTACAGCACTCAGCAAAGGCGGATGGATGCCAGCTCACTGTGCACTCATGTTTGCCATCTCGTAAAAAAAAAAGACCTCCATATGATTTTCCCCTAACTCTCTCACTCTCACTCACTCACTCACTCACTCACTCACTCACTCACTCTCTCACTCTCTCACTCACTCACTCACTCTCTCACTCACTCACTCACTCTCTCACTCTCTCACTCTGCACACTCTTTGCGGATTTGAGATGAAGACCTTTGCTCTTGGCGGTTTCTGTTGCGACTCAGGCGCTATCTCGGTTCCTGGCGGTTTCTGTTGCGACTCAGGCGCTATCTCGGTTCCTGGCGGTTTCTGTTGCGACTCAGGCGCTATCTCTGTGTCTCTGTGGCCCCTGCATGTTTTCTCGCTCGCTCACTTTGTTGTTTTAGTGACGAAGGCTCGCAGGGCCCTGCGGTGATGTCATTGGGTCAGTTTCTTCGAAGACGTGGGTCAACTGATATCAACTGACTACGACAGGAAAACCACAAATAAATACAATGCTTACATAAACAGGGAAACGAAAAAAGGAAAAAAGAACCTTGATTATCAACACAAGCCCTTGTAAGGAAAGCACCAAAAGCCAAATGTAGAGAACATATTTTGATTTTGTGTGAGGGAAGCATCGGAACATTACAGTGTGATATTCAGAGACGACACGGCTTTGCAACATCTGTTCATTGTCATGCTGCATAGCTTTGCAGGAGGGGGGGGGGGATAAGCTGGCTCCAACAGCTGCAAAAACACACACTTGAACCCCTCTTCT
>NC_063203.1:27447045-27452045 GCF_017589495.1 Alosa alosa
GAGAGGGGAAAGAGAGAGGGAGAGAGAGAGGGAAAGAGAGAGGGAGAGAGAGAGGGAGAGAGAGAGGGAAAGAGAGAGGGAAAGAGAGAGGGAAAGAGAGAGAGAGGGGAAAGAGAGAGAGATAGAGAGAGGGAGAGAGAGAGGGAGAGAGAGGGAAAGAGAGAGGGAAAGAGAGAGAGAGGGGAAAGAGAGAGAGATAGAGAGAGGGAGAGAGAGAGGGAGAGAGAGAGGGAAAGAGAGAGGAAAGAGAGAGGAAAGAGAGAGAGAGGGAAAAAGAGAGAGAGAGAGAGGAGAGAGAGAGGGAGAGAGAGAGGGAAAGAGAGAGGGAAAGAGAGAGGGAAAGAGATGAGTAGGGTAGCGGGAGAAAAAGAGAGCGGAGAGAAGAGAGAAAAAGACGTGTGAGCAAGAGAGGAGAAAAGAAAGGGAGAGAGTGAGGGAGAGAGAGAGAGAGAGAATAGAAAACAGGCATCACCCTTCCTCTATGACTCGGTCTTTCCTGTCTGCCCAACGCTGGTCCAGTGATTGCTGTAGGACTGACCGGGCCACACACACACACACACACACACACACACATACACACACACACACACACACACACACACACACACGCACATACACATGTACTTGAGCCAACTCCCCTGTAAGAAAACTGACTGTCCTCATGGGAGACCATGGCCTATTGTCTGACTATTCAGATCCCACAGTGAAGATACATACATACATATACATACACACACACATACACACACACACACACACACACCTCCATGTGAAAAAAACCCTACGCCTGCACACTTACACAAAAAACATGCCCACACACACAAAGCTAAACCAGACCCTGGGACTCCCAGCAGTTTTTAAAAGAAACATAATGTGTGTGCTTATTACATGGTGCGAAGTCAGTGTGAACATACACACACACACACACACACACACACACACACACACACACATGTACACGGGTGGGTGAAGGGGGTCAACCCAGGCACATGATTAAGCCCGGTCGCCACGCAATCCGGCAGACCCCTGAAAATATTGTAGTAGCAGCTGTCCATGATCGCAATGTGTTATTATTTTAACGCAGGGGACGCTGGCAGGAGTAGGGAGGCGGTCCAGCCCGGGCCAGCGAGCCTCCCAGCGCTCGTACGTGCTTGCAATCAACAGGAGAAACAGCGCAGGACCTGGGACCCGGGGAGGGGCTGGGGTGGGGGGGGATGTCGAGGGGGTGGGGGCGGGGGGTGGGGTGGGGCAGAGGACGGTAAGAAAACCTGAAAACGGCCTGCGGTGAATCACTTGCTCTCACAAAACCAGTTGGGCGGATTTATGTTTACTGTGTACAGCACCTGAGGAAAAGAGAACGACGATCAACGCGGCTTGGTCGTGCTGCAGTGTGTGTGTGTGCGCCGCAGGTGTGTGTGTGCGCGTGTGTGTGCGTGTGCCGTGTGTGTGTGTGTGCGTGTGTGTGTGTGCGCGCGTGTGTGTGTGTGTGCGTGTGTGTGTGTGTGTGTGCAATTTAGTGCACGTCCAGTTGAAGTCTAACTGCAACGACTGCTAGATCTATCAGGTCTGGAGATGCAGTGGCAGTGATTTGATTTTATAGGTGAAGTAGCAGCAGCAACCATAAGCATTTCCACTGGCTGCACAGCTCCACTCCGCTTGAGAACAGCAGAGGAAGGATAAGGAGAGTCTCAAAAGAATAACAAAAGCACTTGGAAGAAAAGGGGGAATTCTTCTTCAGTGATGTCATTCTTATTGAGAGGTCCAGGCCCACTCTCCACTCCCTCTCTCCCTCTTTCTCTCTCTCTCTCTTTTCCTTTTTTCTTCTGCCCAAGTAAAGTTGCTAACGGTTACCTCCACACACCTTCCTCAAGCCACCCTCACCTCGACTTCACTTTCAATTCTTTCCACGAGCCCCTTCCACTCCAGTCCACTCCCGACACACTTACATCTAGAATGGCGGATGGCAGAGTGTGGTGGTGGTGGTGTGGTGTAGGTGTGGTGGTGTGGTGTAGTGTAGTGTAGTGTGGTGTAGTGTAGTGTAGTATAGTGTAGTGTAGTGTGTGTAGTGTAGTATAGTGTAGTGTAGTGTAGTGTGTAGTGTGGTGTAGTGTGGTGTGGTGTGGTGTGGTGTGGTGTGGTGTAGGGTGGTGTGGTGTAGTGTGGTGTAGTGTAGTGTAGTGTAGTGTAGTGTAGTGTAGTGTGGTGTAGTGTAGTGTAGTGTAGTGTGGAGAACACTGGGGATGTCAGGAGTGTAGTGTAGTGTAGTGAGTGTAGTGTAGTGTAGTGTAGTATAGTGTAGTGTAGTGTAGTATAGTGTAGTGTAGTGTAGTGTAGTGTGGAGAACACTGGGATGCCAGGAGGCAGTGCAGCAGCAGTGCAGTGCAGTATAGTGCAGTGCAGTGCAGTGCAGCATAGCGTAGCGCAGCGGTAGTACAGCGTAGTGCAGGCGCAGCATAGCGTGAGTGCAGTGCAGTGTGTGTGGTGTGGTGGTGGTGTGGTGTGGTGGCGTGGTGTAGGTGGCGCGGTGCAGGCAGTGGTGCAGTGCAGTGCAGTGTAGTGCGGTGCAGTGTAGTGCAGTGTAGCGTGGAGGAACACTCGGGGATGTCAGGAGTGCAGGCAGTGGTGCAGTGCGTAGCAGTGCAGTGCAGTGTAGCATAGCGTAGTGCAGTGCAGCGTAGTATAGCAGCAGTGCAGTGGCAGTGTGTGAGAATGCCACCACGTCAGGAGTGCAGTGCAGCAGCGCAGTGCAGCATAGTGCAGTAGTGTAGTGCAGTATAAGCGTAGTGTAGTGTAGCATAGTGCAGGTGCGTAGTATAGCAGTGCAGTGCAGCAGCATAGCAGTGTGGTGTAGTGCAGCATGGTATAGTGTAGCATAGTGTAGCGTGAAAGCAGGTGCGGAGAACATCAGATGTCAGGAGCGAGGCGGTGCAGTGCAGCAGGCAGTGTACAGCAGTGTGGCGTAGTGCAGCAGCAGCATAGTGCAGTGTGGTGCAGCGTAGCATAGTGTAGTGTAGTATAGTGTAGTATACTATAGTGTAGTGTGGAGAACACTGGGGATGTCAGGAGTGTAGTAGAGTGTAGTGTAGTGTAGTGTAGTGTAGTATAGTGTAGTGTAGTAGAGTGTAGTGTAGTGTGGAGAACACTGGGGATGTCAGGAGTGTAGTGTAGTGTAGTGTAGTGTAGTGTAGTGTAGTATACTATAGTGTAGTGTGGAGAACACTGGGGATGTCAGGAGTGTAGTGTAGTGTGGAGAACACTGGGGATGTCAGGAGTGCTCTCTGGAGATCTGACCTTCCTCTCGCCTTTGCTCTCCTCTTCCCACATTCCCCCTCTTTCTATCGGTCACACACACACGCACACACATGCACACACTCATACACACATACACACACATGCACACACACTCACACACACACGCACACACACACATACACACATGCACACGCATACACTCACGCACACATGCACACACTCATACACACATACACACACATGCACACACACTCACACACACACGCACACACACACATGCACACACACACACACATGCACACGCATACACTCACGCACACATGCACATGCACACATGCACACACACACACACACACACACACACACACACACACACACACACACACATGCACACGCACACACTCACGCACACATGCACATGCACACACATGCACAGACACACAACCATATACACACACATACACATAGGCCTACATAAACACATTTACACACACTCTGCAAAGACCCCTTCCCACTATCTTTCTCTTCTTCCTCTCTCACACATTATTGACAACCTCTGACAAGACTTCTCACCTCCAAACATGTAAACACACACACATTCACCCTTCAAAGACCCGCTCTCACATGTACACAAAGACACAGACACACAGGCGGGTGCGCACACACACACACACACACACACCCTTTCACACTTCAGTGATAGCTCACAGTGGGCACAGCCCCAAAGAGAGGGAGAGACAAGACAGGGGAAAAGAGAGAGAGAGAGAGAGAAGGAACAGAAAGGCAACTTGTGTGTGTGTGTCTGTGTGCGTGTGTGTAGGGACAGAGAGAAAGAGAGAGAAGAGAGAGAGAGAGAGATAGAGAGAGAGAGAGAGCAGAGGGAAAAGACAAGAGCGGGTCAGTGAAGAGAGAGAAAGCGAGCGACAGACCCAAAGAGAAATAAAGAGAAAGAGAGAGAGAGGACAAGAGGTGAAACAGGGAGACAGAGAGAGAGAGCAAGTGAAATAAATGGAGAGAAAGAAAGACAGATTCAGAAAGGAGGGAAAGTGTGAGAGGCCAGAGTTGAGAGAGAGAGAGAGAGAGAGAGAAGACAAGAAGAAGAGAGGCTCAGTGGAATGAAAGAAGTGTGTGAGGCAGATTGAGAGAGAGAGAAAGAGGAAGAGAGAAACAGAGCTGTACCCATGTGCGTGTGTGTGTGTGTGTGTGTGTGTGTGTGTGTGTGTGTGTGTGTGCGTGAGAGACAGAGAGGGGGAGGGAGAGGGATAAAGAGAGGGTTCCTTTATTCCATATGTCCAATCTGCCAATAAAAATGGGTGGAGAGAAGATGAAAGGGGGGGGGGGGTCACATTCCACAATGCGAGAGAGAGAGCGAGAGAGAGAGAGAGGAGAGAGAGAAAGAGAAAGAGAGAGGGAGAGGAGAGAGGAGATGAGAGACTGTAAATGTGTGTGAGAAAGAAAAAGATCCGAAAAGAAATGTGACGGGCACCTCTCTAACCAGGTGGCAGGTATGATGGAGACTTGTTTGCAGAGATGCACGCGCATCACGGCTGCTTTCACTTATCAGCCATCGCCAGCCTCCACCTACTAGACTTACAGATATCTGACCATTTCAGCCTCCACCTCCTAGACTTACAGATATCTGACCATTTTAGTGGCGCTCACACGACGCCGGAAAGTTCCCCTCACATGGCCCCCGGAAGATAAGACTCAGCTGTGTGGGAGCATCTGATCGCCTCATGACAGCGGAA
>NC_063203.1:27459545-27467045 GCF_017589495.1 Alosa alosa
GTAAACTGAAGTGAATTATTAAATCCCAAATAGTGAATGCCGTTAAATGCCTGAGTCCGGATTAGCACCACCCGCTCTGAAGTGCCTCCTTTCAAAAGCCAACTAGTACGGACCTGTTCTGATCCAGATGAATCATCAGATGTCTTCTAAAACCACCATCCCTTTCACAGTTAATGTAAAGATTTGTGGTGTGTGTGTATGCGTGTGTGTTCAGTCAATCTGGGAACCTTATCGCAGCCTTCCAGGACCTGGCCCCTCCCACCCCCCCACCTCAACCCCCCATTACTGTCACACTGTAGAACCCCACCCACCCACTCACACACACACACACACACACACACTAGCCAAGCAAGCTTGAGTTCCTTTCCCTCTTGGCCGACATCCTCTTATGGTCTGTCCTGTGTGCCTATGGCTTCCTGCCCCTTCCACGACTCTCTCCCTCCCCCAACTTCCTTTTTAATCTCTCCTCTCCTCTCATCTTCTTCCTTTCTTCTCATCTCTTATGTGTTTGTTCTCGCCAAGATGGCGGCTGAGAAGGAGCCTCCGCCTGGAGTTGAGACACTTTTTACGGTCTCTGCGAAGCGTGACGTGAGCTTTGTGCTTTTTTCTTTCTTTCTGTCTTTATTTCTCTCTTTCTTTTTCTTCCTGTTGTCTTTCCATTTCTTTTCTTCTTCTCTTTCTTCTCCTTCTTCCTTCTCTCTCTCTTGCCTGTCATTGGTCCTTCCTCTCTAAACTTGTATTAATCTCCTCAACGTTTACTCAACAGATGACCTTCACCATGGCGACGCAGGATGCTTGCCATTTTACATCATACACAATCTGGTCTCCATTTTATGCAGCTGGAATTTCGGTGAGGCAATGGAGTTCTGCAGCCAAGCGAGTGCCTTGACTCATACACACAACACACACACACACACATGCAAGCACACACACATGTACACACATAGATACATGTACACGCACGCTCTTGTGCACACACCCACCCACGCACACACACATATAAATGTGCATTCACTTACATACCCACACATGCACATGTACACACATACACACATACAGATATGCTTGGCTGTATCAACTGGTTATCCCCACCCCTGTTTTCCATATATGGCAACAGAGAAATATAGCCACATCAAGAAAACAAATCCCCAGAACATAAAACAGCACGTAAATCATTTTAATGTACAAACACATACATACATACACACACACACACTCACACACACACATACATATGTCCAATATCCAGATATTGTTTGAATCCCTGCTTTAGACTAAAGGGTTCAGTGAGGTCAAAGTGTATGACAAGGGCATCCAGGCTTCCAGCAGACATTACGTGACATAACACTACACAGACAAGATACGAGCAACACACACACACACAGACACACAAACACACACACAAACACACAGTCACACAACACTAAAGAGTAAAGAGTAGGTTACTAGACAGGCATTCTAACCACGTGCTGGGTTTGACTCAGCTTGCGATAACGTACAGCTTGCAAAAACCTCACACAATGCAGGCTTGCAGCTAGCCTGCAGGAGAGGGTGGGTCTCTTTTCCCAGAATACATGTGTGTCTTTTTATGAGAAAACACACGCACACGCACACACACACACACACACACACACGCACACGCACACACACACACAACCACGTAATGCTGGGTGGAGGGGGTTTGGATGACTTCACCATCAGCCCCACTACTTCTCTGTGAGCGACTGTACATAACAATATTCCCTCATGTGAGAGAGGAGAGCACGGCCTATCAGGACAGGAGACATATGGAGCTAACACACACATCTCCCTGAGAGTTCACATACACACACATGCACACACACACACACACACACACACACACACACACACACACACACACACACACACACACACACACACATCTCCCTGTGAGTCCACATTCACACTACTCTATGGAAAGCCCAAGACACTCAACATCCCAGATATACCACATACAGTATGAGGCACATGGAATAAGAGGCAGATATGAGGCACACGTGAGGCTCTGGGGTTTAGTGGAACACTGGAGGAGTCACAAGCAAAAGAAAAAGAGTGAGCTGAGTAGAGGAGAGGGGAAGCGAAGAAGAGATAGAGAGAGAGAGAGAAAGGAAGAAAAGAGAGAGAGAGAGAGAGAGAGAGAGAGAGAGAGAGAGAAGGAGGAAGGAAGGGAATTGTAAAGTTGAAAGAGGGCAGTGGGGGTGAGCATGAGGGAGCAGGTTGGGTGGGGAAGCGGAGGAGGGAGTCTGAGTCCTCTGCTCTCATCTCATCTCATCTCACCTCCTCTCGTCTCCTGCTGAGGCTAGAAGGAGAGGAAGTGGGGGGCACTGAGAGGAGGAAGGTGGAGGAGTGGAGGAGGAGAGGAGAGAGGAGTGAATTTGGCTGGAGGCTGAGAGGAGGGGGTCTTTGGAGGGGGGGGCGGCTGGAAGCTGGCCTGTGGCCTACAGTGTAAGATCCTGGCAGAGGGTGTGCAGAGCTGGCCAGGCCCCTGTGTGGAGCTGTGAGAGGCTAACAGCCTCCAGGGAGCGAGGAAGGACAAGGTTAGAGGTGAAGCAGAGTGTAAGTGTGTGTGTGTGTGTGTGTGTGTGTGTGTGTGTGTGTGTGTGTGTGTGTGTGTGTGTGTGTGTGTGTGAAAGAGAGTGAGTGAGTGGGTGGGTGAGTGAATAAGTGTGAGAATGTGTATGCATGTGTGTGTGAGAGAGAAAGAGAGAGAGAGAATGTCTCTGTGTGTGTGTGTGTGTGTGTGTGTGTGTGTGTGTGTGTGAAGGGGCTGAAGAGGGATGGTGTGAGGCACTTTCAAAAGCCTCCTTCTCCTCTCGCACCTGCCTGGAGAGAGATGGAGGGATCACTGAAGAAAGGAGACGGATGGGTGCAGAGAAGAGGGGGATGAAGAGCCGAGGGCTGAGGGAAGTTGAAAGGGGCTGATTGTGGAGGGTGGTGCACGTGTGGGCCCCAATCTCTCATCTAGCCTAGCCAGCGCTATAAACAAACAGGAGACAGCACACACATTAACGGAGAAAGAGATAGAGAAAGAGAAAGAAAGAGGAGGGGTGTACTTCCTGTCTCTTCTCTCATTTCACCCCTTCTCTCTCTCTCTCTCTCTTTCTCTCCCTGCTTCTCTTACTCACTAATTCTCTATTTCTCCCTCCTTTCTTTCTGGAGGAAGTGCAGCGATCTTCAGTGGCTGGACGCTTTTTGCGACTGCAGAAGAGACTCCCAGTGTGGGGGGCTGAGTAAATAGCAATTAGCGGCAGGGGAAAATAGCA
Organism: Alosa alosa; assembly: GCF_017589495.1. Classification (NCBI taxonomy): domain Eukaryota; kingdom Metazoa; phylum Chordata; class Actinopteri; order Clupeiformes; family Clupeidae; genus Alosa; species Alosa alosa. The sequence goes on from NC_063203.1 coordinate 27,462,830, forward strand.
ATTAGCTGTCCCCTTCGGAACACACGCTTTAAAGTTCCAGAGTGTCTGTCGGCGGGTGACTTCCCAAAAGACAATTCATTTGATCTAACCGCAAATCTTTGGCATAACAACAGAGGCGAACAGAAAAGAACGTTGTAAACGTCTTTCTAGAAACTTTGGCTGAGCATGTCAGATTAATAAAAGCAAGAAGGCCCCAATGTTTCAACCAATTAGCACCTAGCGGCTCTTCAGAGAGAGACTTAAAACAATCCCCAGGTAGACTAAGGCAGCTGTGTGGAGCAATAAGATCTGTCTCTACGTACGTCCCTGAGTACTGAATTGGCCGCTTTTCTACAATAACTGCCTGTAACTCACTCAGTGTGATATCTCCTTTCTCTATCACAGTTTGCCAACAGTCTGGGAATAATGCGCTAGCTTGTTTATGAGTCACTCTCGCTCTATTATCTAGAGCTGCGGTTGGTTATTAGCGAGAGACTGAATGTACTGACTGAGCATGTGCGCAGGCCATGTTTAGGACCCAGAGAGTGGCTGACTGTGGTACAGAGCTGGGCCGGATAACAGCCAGACGTGGGCCAGAAGTGAGCCAGGTTCGGTGATGCTGCAAGAGCTGTCATGCACATCTGACAACAGCTCACAGGAGCGGATGGAGGCAGGCCAGGGCCAGAGGGCATCATGAAAGATTAAATACTAGGAGGCCTGCACACACACATCCCAGACACACACACACACACACACACACACAGACACACACACATAGACATCATGCACACACACACAATCAGACACTCTCACACACACATACATCATACACACACACACACACACACACTCAAAGACGCCCCTACACACACACACACACACACACACACACGCACACACACACACACAGACTCTCTCTCTCTCTCTCTCTGAGACAAAGAGCCATACACATACAGACATTTGCACACATAAGAGCATAAGAGAGTACACTCTGTGTAGAGCAGGTCAGTGGTCAGCCAGAGTGAAGCTGCTGATGTGTGGGCAGGCCCTCACTGAAGAGGCCTCTACGATAATGACTCAATAACTCTCTCCCTCCTCTGCTGCTGAGACCGCTCTTAAGGAGCTCATTTGGCCTCTCACATCTAGCCTCCTCTCTTTTCTTATGCTATTCACCCTCAACTTACCCCTCACCCACACACACACACACACACACACACACACACACACACACTGGGTCATCAGTTTCTCAGTTTAAAATCAATTCTTCCATCCTACTGCCGTCCATCTCTGACTCTGTCCATCTCCTGGTTAACCCTTGGGAGAGTTCTGCTAAAGGCCTCCGCTATCTGATCAGGGTTCTGCTAAAGGCCTCCCCTATCTGAGCAGGGTTCTGCAAGGTTCTGCTACAGGCCTCCCCTATCTGATCAGGGTTCTGCTAAAGGCCTCCCCTATCTGAGCAGGGTTCTGCTAAAGGCCTCCCCTATCTGAGCAGGGTTCTGCAAGGTTCTGCTACAGGCCTACCCTATTACCACTTCATGTGTTTGTTAAGTTCAGGGTTTGGCAAAGTGCCTTGACATAATGATCATGAGAAATAGCACTACACAAACAAATCAAAATGACCTGGCACGACCAGACACTCATGAGTCTTGTAAGCACTTGTATGTTCAACACCATCTAAATGTTCGAAAAAATGTTACGAGCATGAGGTCACTCTCAGCTCTGCTCCTGGTTAATGTCCGCGCAGTTGAAGTTAATTTTCGTACAAACACACACACCGACACGAGTCAACTCCTAAAAATACCGTTTTTATTTACTTTACAAACCAATTGAGAGCAGGCCCCACTTCAAAGGGTCCGGGTCGGGCTAATTATCGGTCCCTGATCGGACGCCATTACACGCACAGCCGGCAGACAGCATGTGAGCATGTGATGAAGAGAGAGGGCCGACAGCTGATATGCTCATACCAGCTAGCGCACTAATCACCAGAGGAACAGGAGAGGAGGGTTAACATACGTGTGTACGTGTGTGTGTGTGTTTGTGTATGCTTGTGATCACATGTGTGTCTGTGTGTGTGTATATGCTTGTTGTTTGCATATGTGCATGTATGCAGGGTTCTTGTATGCTTGTGGCTGCTTGTGTACATTTGTGTGTGTGTGTGTGTGTCTGGCTGAGGGCGTTCAGGGTGTCATTCAGGGGGGGATTAGAGAAATTGGTTTGGGAGGGTGGGGGGGTCAGTAAGCAGCAGGACCTGAGCTCTCTTTGGGGGGGGCACTAAGGGGAGCTTTGTCCACCCCTGAGAAGAGCTTGGGTCCTGCTTACAGAGAGAGAAAGACAGGGGAGGGAAAGAGAAAAGAGAAAAAGAAGAGAGAGAGAGAAAGAGAAAAGAGAAAAGAAAGAGCTGCTTAAGACACTCAATAGAGCTCTTTTGTGGCAGCTCTGCACCTTCCCCTCTGAATGGAGATGGTCCTCCTTCCTCTGCTTAAAACAATGCAGCAGCCTGGGACCCCATACTCACATTGTTATGATGCACGACCCCCCCATGGTCAGGACCTGAAGGGGTACTTTTGTGCATCTGCAGCTCGACCCCCCCACCCCCCACCCACCCCCTCGACCAGTCACCAGCAATTACGCAGCCACAGCCATTAAGTGATTGAGCACTTATGAGCACTTGTTATTATGGGATGGCGACCCACCAGGTTGCTACGGTAGCCCAGCACGTGGCACAAGAGGCCAGGTTAGGGTTAGAACTGGAGCAATCATGGTGTGTGTGTGTGTGTGTGTGTATGGATTATAGATGGGGGTGCTCTGGGCGTCTGCAGCATTGCATTTCATCCAGGATTAAAACACACACACACACACACACACACACAAATGTACAGGCAAACAGATGGTCCTATTAGCATAGCCATATTTGATTGTCATCAACGGCCCCTACTATTTGAATAAATATGCAATGAGATGCAATGAGAAAGAGAGATAGAGAGAGAGAGAGAGAGAGAGACTTGTGTCAGATGTAACACATTCATTCGGGCGGTTACTCCGGCCCAGTCAGATGGTGTGGGACACCCGGCGATGACCAGCAACCTCTCGCCACCGCAGTGACACAATTCCTTAGACGCCTCCGACGCAACATGTCTTGCTGATCCTAGCACTTACCACTTGACTAGAACTGACTCTCGATTGTTTAAAAAACAGCACTCACTGATGCGCTTTTTCTTATTGTACTAGACCTTTTTTTAAATTGTCCTAGAATTGTTGAGAAAATTGCCTTAAAAAGCTTAAACTGTTAACCATGTTGGTAGTCGCTCTGGTTAAAAATGTGTCAGCCAAATGTAATGTAATGTAATGTAATGTGATGTAATGTAATGTAATGAAATGTAATGTAATGTAACATGCAGAGCACACTTCATCACACACTACATCGGACTACACAGCAAGACACGTGGCCCAAGGAAACGCTGCTGAAGTGGGCTATCACACAGAGGACTGCATCTCCAGCTCGTTTAAAAGGCTGGCAAGCAAGTGGTCTGTGAGGAAATGTGTGTTACAACTTCACGGCAGAGGAAGAGAAATCCCCGTCAAAGATGTCGCCAACGATGCAAAAACCTTCACCGAGATCTGTGCTGTATTAAAATGCTAAGTCAATATAAATTTTATGATAATGAAGTCAGTCTATGCTTTTATGCACGAGTGGTTTACAGCTGTACAGCAATTGTTTATTCCTTCATAAAAAGCAAGAGTGGGTTATTATTGTTCTGCTTTGTTGTGGCCTGTTTGTGTGCTTTGTTGTGCTGGTCATCTAAGGAGGGACATTCCAGGTTGGTCACAGTGTCAAAGCCTGTTCTGATCACAGTAGCGCTTGAAAAGGTCACTACAACGTGAATGCAGATTTGGTTGTCACTGCACTCAGTGCTCTTTCCTTTCACCTCTATCTTTCTCCTGCTCACTCCTCTCTATTCTCTCTCTCTCTATTCTCTCTCCCTCTGTTTTCTTTCCTCTATCCTTCCATCATCAGCCACAGGAACTTTAAAATGGAGGCAGAGGTGGCAAAGGCACCTGATTGGCTGGAAGCATCAGCACAAGCCTACACAACTAAAGCCAGTGTGTGTGTGTGTGTGTGTGTGTGTGTGTGTGTGTGTGTGTGTGTGTGTGTGTGTGTGTGTGTGTGTGTGTGTGTGTGTGGGTTGGAGGGGGGGGTGTACATAACTGCAGATGGAAGAGTCTAGTCTGATCTTTG